>NC_056741.1:709874010-710174010 GCF_019279795.1 Protopterus annectens
TCAAAGAAACCTTCGACGTCGGCTCCACAGCCCTCGGAGCCGAGCGTCTTTTCTTTTCGGAGCCAGTCCCCAGTCCAGGAACCGGTATCCGAGGTACCTAAATCGGCGATCCTTTAATCAGTGCCTCCATATATCCATCCATTCATCTCGGACCTCGAATAGCCTTTCTGATTTGGATGTGGATCATGTAGTGCAGAAGTTGCTACAGGCACTGGCGTTTAAATAATTTTTATCGGCTCCAACCTAAGTGGTTTAAGAACAGAAGACTGTATTACCATCTACTTCATTTCTTCCTCCGAGCCATACTGGCCCTTCGGAGCCAGAGGAGTCAGACTTGCTGATTGTTGAGTCTTCAGAGCTGACACCTGTTCCAGTGTCATCAGTTCCATTTACTCGGACATCTTCGACACTGATCGAGGCGTCTAGGAGCCGACACTCTCCAGTCAGGTCCAGAGAAGATAGTTGGACTGACTTGTCGGTTATGACTTTGCCTTTCAGGGCTTCAGCTCAGATGAGCTCAGCTCCTACCTCTGGTTCAGAGCCCACTGTCCCGGTGCCGGGCAGATTGAGGGTTTCCTCGGATCTAGCGGTCCCTTCTCATTGGGGCAGAGATGCCTTTGAAGCCATGAGAAGAGTTGCATCTCCCAAGACATGTACGTCTTCAGGTCCGACTACCTCCTCCCCAAAAGCGCCTGTGTCCATTTCTGCTTCACAGATCCTTTCTTAGTCTAGAGACCCAGAGCTTCAGGAAGCCCCATTGGGCGGCCCCTGCTCTTCCAAGACCTCACCAGAAGTTCCCACTGATGAGGTTCCCAGGAAGAGAAATGTGTAAGAGGAAGCACTTAGAATCCCTGCAGGAGTCTCTCACATCCGATACCATCTTGGATGAATCAGAAGGATCCCCATGGTCCCCCTCTGAGGATATCTCATTTGCTGAGATATTAGAAATCCTTAGGTAGAGGGGTGACTGGCAGTCCACCAACCCTAGTGAAGACAAGTCTGTTCTCCTGAAGGCTTTCGGGTATCAACCCTCCACCTCTTGGATGTCTCTGCCCTTCGATGAGGTCATGGAGCTGGTCTCACGAAGGGCATGTGGGAGTCTCTGGGTACCATGGACCCTGTTCCTAGGAGGCCTAATAAATTTGTTTCTGCCCCCAGGCAAAGTCTTTTCTTACCAAGGGAGTGCCAGTTGATGCCATTGTGGTGGCAGCCACCAAAAACGAGATTTCAGAAACTTCTTCCTCTAGCCATCCTCCTAATAGAGATTCTAGGATCATGGATAGGGGATCATGGATAGGTACGGGAAACGCACGTACAGTTCAGCGACTTTTCCATTGCGTTCACTGAACTATCTCACCCATTTTACGACACTGCAAAAAGATCTCCTAAAAGAGCTTGCAGATTCTCTTCAGGGTACAGTAGCTGCAGGAGCTTCAGATAAAGTTGCCTCCCAGCTTGCTACCCTCAATTCCATAGTAAACTCGTCCATGTGCCTCATTTCATATGCAGCTGATGGAACGAGTAGGGCAGCGGGTACAGGAATTGCTGTTAGGAGACACTCCTGGATGCACTTGTGTTCCTTCGTGGAGCCCTTTAAGTCATCCCTTGTCAACACCCCTTTTGATGGCTCGTCCCTTTTCGGGCCCAAAGTTAAGGAAACTTTAACCAGGTGTGAACAGGAAGGAAAGACTCTGTCTGCCGTCAGAGTCCATTTTTTTCCACTCCTACCAGACCCTACCCCAAGGGTCAAAGAGGAGGAAAGATGTGGTTCCGAAAAGTCCAAGGAGCCTTTCAGGACACATGTGGTGAACCCCCCTCCAGGGGCAGAGGAGGGGGAAATAATGGAAGATGCCGCCCTCGTGGCTGAGGGGGGTCCACAAAACCAGGGTGACAGAGATCAGTTCTTTGGGAAGCCCTATCAACGCTCCTGAAAGGAAGCCCCGACAGTCCTACTCTGGAGGCACTCAGGGGTCGCTTATGTTTGTATCCAGACACCTGGCTCAAAGTAACAAGCGACAACTGGGTACAAAGTATAATTTCCCGAGGATATTTCATTCCTTTCGCCACACCCCCTCCATTGACAACAAAAATCCCAGACGTTCCACTCAGTTACAGGGAACAAGCAACAGTAGAGGTCCAAACGTTGCTTAAAAAAAAGTCATCCAACCAGTCCCAGCAGACCAGATAGGATCTGGAACTTAGTCAATATTCTTTTTAGTTCCAAAAAAAGGCAGGGGACTAGAGACCTATTTTCGACCTCAGCAGACTAAACAGTTCTGTCAAGAAAGAGAAGTTCCAGATGGTCACGCTTCAGTCGATACTTCCCTTTCTAGGGAAAGACATTAGACAATTGGATGTGCTCGATAGATCTCCAGGAAGCGTACTACCACATAAAAATGGCCAAACCATCCAGGGATCTTCTGTGCTTCCGTCTGGGAGCCAATCATTACCAGATGTTCTTCGTGTTTCACTGTTGCAGTCATCACATTAGAGTTACCTGTCTGCAGGTAGCGCCTCAGTTGGCCCAAATACCAGAGTCTTGGGATTTCTGCGTCGGATGCTGTTGCTTCTTCCATGGCATCTGGTCGTCGGGGGTATAAAACATGCAGCTGATGCCATTACATCAGCTTTTCTTGCTGTGTGGGTGCCCGAAGCAGAAGCAGTTCGCAAGTGCCTGTCGGCTGCTACCTGAAATTTTCATTTTTCAAGTTTCAAACCTGAAGTCTTCTAAAGCTAAGTGCCCCTTTGGGGATCCCCTTTTTTTTGCTCTAACCTATGTCAGAAAAAGTTATCAATTGTCTTGCCTGTGGAAAGCAAATACTTCACAGAGATTTTCATTCTTACTGTGTCACCTGTTTAGGCCCAGACCACGACGTTCCTCGCTGTCAGTTTTGTGCCTTGTTCAACACCTGAACTATTCATCATCGGGCTTTTTTTGTCGCTAAATTCTTTTGCTGTTGTTCTCCGTATTCCGAAATGGCTTTGTTAAGCCATCCGTCTACCAATTTTCTGAAAAAACGTAAGCATAAAGACAGACTGCATAGGTCCAAAACTGCCATTGACTCTTCTGTTAAGCTAGTCGCCAGTCCGCCGGTACTCAGTGTGGCACTTTTGAAGCCCCTGATACCCGCTTCTACAGATTTATAGGCCTCTACTGAGACCCATTCGGAGTCCATTATGTTGCAAGATGCTTCTTCGACTATGGAACCTGTGGATGTCTCTACCTTGGATTGGTCCGGAGCCGTTGTGCAGGCACTGGCTTCTGAGGATGTATTCAGACCTTCCGATGTTAGTATTAAACCGACTACTTCGTTTTTTTACTAAAACTACCGATTTTCACAGGCCCAGAGTTCGCACTACGCCTAGGAAACCGATGACCAAAGAGCATTCTCAAGCTCCCATGCCCAAGAAACAAATGCTTAGAATGGCTGAAGACCTTATTACTTCAATTAGGGGAAGCCAGCCTTCCCCCTCTAAAAGACAAAGAATTGATTTTCCTTCTGATTCTACAGACCATGCTTCAGATGACTCTGACCCCTCTGATTACCAGGACATACCCTTATCCACCTATGAGGATTCCGATGTAGACGATTCCATTCCCTCTGCCTCCCCTCCGGAGGACTTTTCTTTCGGTGAAACCTTGCATACCCTAAGGGAGCATTTGTGCTGGGAATGCCAGGACTACCCTCAGTCCAAAAAGAGACTCGGGGAATTTTTAGACTTGCCTCAGCACAGGCTTTTAGCTGTACCCCCTGTCCTGGATATTGTTGATGTCTTCATGGAATCAAGTCTTACCCCTGATACTTTACCTCCAGCTCCTAGAAAGCCTGACCGGTACTACAGAGTACCTGACTCTCACAAATTTCTCTTTAAAAATCATACTGTAGACCCAGAGACCATTTCCCAGGAACCTAAAAGTAATAAGGCTACTACAGCCAAAAACCCTACCCCTTCACACAGGGATTCTAAGGCTTTAGACAGATGGGGTAAGAAGGTTTAGCTTTAAATTGCCAGTTTCACATGTACCAGCAGCATATTATGGAACTAATTAAACAAAAAAATGTTGTTGATTCCTGATTGTGCAGAAAATAAAGTTTTGCAGGAGTTAATGCATTCTGCAAACCAAGTTGGTAAACATACTTTGCAGAGTGGTTTTGATGCCTTAGAAGCATCTTGCAGGGCTGCTGTCACTGGGTCTGTTCTGAGAAGGCATGCTTGACTGAAGGAACAAATCTTGCCAGACCATGTCAAAGCAAAATTAGTAGATGCTCCATTAAACCAAGAATGTTTGTTTACAGGTACAGCCACCTAGATTCAGTAGGCATTGGCCTTCAAAAAACTGGTCCTTTCCTGTCCCTTCCAGGCCTTCTCAGTCCAAACCCGGGGGCAACAGACCACAAAGACTACAGTCTCAGGGTATTCACAAATCTAAACAATGGAGTGCTTCCACCTCAAAAACAGAGAGTGGTAAGCCACACTCTTATGGAAAAAGTTCACAATGACTTGTCCTTCATCCTTCCCAGCAATGCTCAAGTACTTGCACCCCTTGGAGGAAATCTCTCCCTGCATGCAAAAAACTGGGAATACATTACCCAGGACTGATGGATCTTAAACATTGTATCCCAGGGATGCAGATTCTGCTTCAACTCACTGGCAACCCCAAGCGGATTGCCAGACCTTCCTCCAAACCAGTGAGCAGAGGCCCAAAAGCAAGTATTTTCTCTTCTCGGTATTAGGGCTATTCAACCTGTTCCAACAGAGCAAACGGGACACCTAGAAAAGAGAACTCTTGGCGCCCTGTTCTGGATCTGTCAATTCTCAACACCTTCCTGGTGGTACCAAAGTTCAAAATGCTGACGATCCAACAGCTGCTTCCTATGCTAACCAGGGACTCCTGGCTGGTCACCCTAGACTTAAAAGAAGCTTATCTGCACATCCCCATAAGGGAATCTTGCAGGAAATATCTACGTTTCAGGGCAGGCTGTATGCACTGTCAGTTCTCTGCACTTGCCTTTGGCTTATTTACTGCGCCCAGGGTATTCACAAAGTGTCTGGCTCCAGCCATTGCATACTGCAGGCAGAGAAACATTCAAATGTACCCATACTTGGACGATTGCCTGATTCAGGCGACAGTCAGGAATTGCTACTTCAGCACCTGACATTTGTAGAGAGACTCCTAACTTCCCTGGGGTATACCATCAACAAAAAGAAATCACATCTGGTACCCAGCCAAAAAATTGTATTCCTGGGAGCAAGCTTGAACACAACTTCTCAGATGGCATTCCTCACTCCAGAAAAGCAGGTTTATCTGACAAATTACTTCAAACTACTGGCCACCCAAACCCAGCTATCTGCAAGAAAAATACTGCAAGCCCTAGGGTTCATGGCCTCATGCATTCTCCTAATTCCATATGCAAGACCGCATATGAGGAAACTGCAGTGGTACTTAAAAAGTCTCTGGTGTCAACACTCTCAGGACCCTGAAACAGTGATTCCTATCATTCCTTGCCTAAAGACAGAGTTCCTTTGGTGGGCAGAGGCCTGCAACCACAACAAAGGACTCCCTTTCACTCAACCCCCCACCGCCCAAACCCTGACAAGAGACGCATCAGACTATGCATGGGGGGCTCACATGGCAGGCAAATACATTCAAGGCAAATGGAGATCAGCACAAGTGTGCCTGCATAGCAATCAAAAAGAAATGTTAGCTGTACAGAATACACTGACAGCCTTCAAATACCTTATCCTTTCAGGACAACTCTTGATAAAGACGGACAACACCACAGTTATGTGGTACATAAACAAGCAGGGGGGGGGACTCATTCCTACCCGCTCTGCAGGTTAGCCATGGCTCTGTGGAACACAGCCTTGAGCAACCAAGCGCACCTGCAAGCTCAATTTTTGCCAGGCAAACATAATTCACTGGCAGACGACTTAAGCAGAAATCTAATGGACCCACACGAGTGAAAACGGGACCCCAACTCATTCAAGCTTCTAATCCACAGGTGGGGACACCAGAGGTGGACCTCTTTGCTTCCCCCCAAAACCATCAATTGAGCAAATTTTGCACCAGGACTCCCCACAGCCAAGCCTGGAATGTAGATGCCCTATCTTTTACATGGGAAAACCTCTCAATCTATACCTTTCTCACTCTGCCCCTCCTCTGGAAAGTACTACTCAAGATCAGACAGGACAGGCCAAGGACAATCCTTATTACACCAGACTGGCCACGCCAGCACTGGTACCCACTTTTATGCAGTCTGTCAACAGTGCCATCCTGGCACCTGCATCAGATCCCCTCTCTGCTGTCCCAGCAGGAACGCCAGATTTTACATCCTTAGCTGCAAACCCTGAACCTAGCAGCCTGGCTTATTCCCTGAATACATCACCAGCAACCCTCAGCAAACAGGTGCTGGATGTCATCCTTGAGGCCAGGAGGCCTAGTACTAGGAAATCCTATTCAGAAAAGTGGAAAAGATACTGTTCTTGGAGCCAGTCTCAGGGAAAAGGACACAGCTTTGCCCACCGTAACTGAAATCCTAGATTATCTAGCAGAGCTGCTCCACAAAGGCCTATCCTTCTTATCAATGAAGATTCATGCCTCTGCCATCTCTGCTCATTACAATACTGAGTCACCCCTCTTCTCTCATTCTCTGGTCGAACAGCTCCTGAGAGGAGCTAACAAATTAAAACCCCAGAGGACAGCTCCCACTCCTACCTGGGACCTTAACTTTGATCTAGAGAAGCTCACACTTTCCCCTTTTGAGCCTGCGGCTACAGCAGAGTTAAAAATTCCTCTCTTGGAAAACAGCCTTACTTCTAGCCATCACTTCAGCAAGAAGAGTGTCTGAGTTACAGGCCCTTATGGCTGTGGAACCCTTCATTATCTTCCATGCGGGCAGGGTTTCCCTCAGGACTAACACATCATTTATGCCCAAGGTGGTATCCAGTGTGGCTTTAAACCAATCCATCCATTTACCAACCTTTTTTCCTAATCCTCAGAGTAAAGGGGAAAGGATCCTGCACTCCTTGGGCGTGCACAGACAGCTTAGGTTCTACCCTGACAGGACTAAACCTTTCAAAAAATCTGACCAGTTTTGTCAGCTTTGCTACAGGGGCAGAGGGCAAGGCCATTTCAAAGAAAACCATCTCCAAATGGATAGCACAATGCATCCATTTCTGCTACAAACACCATGGAAAACGTACCCCACAGGTGATAGGACCCATTTCACTAGAGCTACCTCAACCTCTACAGCATTTCTCAGAGGAAGCCCATACCAGGGACATCCTGGAAGCTGCAACCTGGAGTTCAGTACACACCTTCACCAAGCATTACCACTTGCCTATCTTTTCTAAATCCAGAGCTGGATTTGCTACAGCAGTCTTACAAGGCCTGCTAGCCAGCCCTAACACTTCTTAACTTCCTCAGCTTTTTGGAATCAACCCAAGTGTGATGACTGCAACAGTGCAACATGAAGAACATCGTACAGTTGTGTACACTTACCATAAATGTAGATGTTCGAGTGTATTCACTGTTGCAGTCCTGATTACCCTCCCTCCAGCCCCATGACTTCTCTATGCTTTCTACCCTTACTCTTTTTGGTCATATCTTATGGCTGTGGTATTTACTTTTTACTGGAGGTGTTCCACACCATGTAATTGCTTCCTATTATGAGGGCTCCTGGCATATGGGGCAAGAAAAACTGATGTAATGGCGTCGGCTGCATGTTTCATACCCCTGACGACCTGACGTCATGGAAGAAGCGACAGCATCTGATGCAGAAATCCCAAGACTTTGGTATTTGGGCCGACTGAGGGCTTCCTGCAGGCAGATAACCCTAGTGTGATGACTGCAACAGTGAATACACTTGAACATCTACATTTATGGTAAGTGTACAGAACTGTACTTTTCGAGCCCTGCCATTTGGTCTCGCTACAGCCCCCAGAGTGTTCATCAAATGTATGGCATTGGTCACAGCTCACATGAGACGTTTTGGATTCCAGGTGTTTCCATACCTAGATGATTGGCTCCTCAACGCCACCACCAGGCATCATCTCATACAAGCCAGGGACACCACTCTTTTTATCTGCAGTCAACTGGGTATTACAGTAAACTCAGAAAAATCTGCCTTGTTGCAATCGCAACATACCATTTTTATCAAGCAGAATTGGACACCACCACCACTTTGAGACTTCCAGCAGTATCCAAAGATGAGGCTCCAGCATCAGAAGTCCTAAAATTGTTAGGCATGATGGCAGCTGCAATATTAGCCATACCATTGAGTCGCATACACATGCGGATTCTGTAATGGCTATTATTCACTCAGTGGTCTTACCAAGAGCTTCCAATGTCTCATCTCATAATGATCACAAATATATACAAAAAGGATCTTCAGTGGTGGTTGACCTCTCTTCATGCTACGATAGGTTGTCCCTTTGTTCTACCCCCAATAGTGGCCACAGTGACCACGGACACTTCCCTGATAGGGTGGGGGGGGGCATTTAAAGGGAAGAACAGCCCAAGGCACATGGTCCGAACAGGGGACACATCTGCATATCAATGTCCTGGAGATGAGAGCAGTACTTTTAGCGTTGCAGTACTTCCAGGATTCTCTTCCTCTGGGAACAATTGTGATTCAGATGGACAACATGTCAGTGGTCTGGTGCTTGAACAGACAAGGAGGAACCAGGTCCTACCCACTTTGTTGCGAGGCCCTAAGAGTATGGCAGTGGGCTACATCCACCCAGTGCTTTATGTTAACAACGCACATTCCAGGGAAATCCAACGTGATAGCAGACAAACTGAGCAGAGCAATTTTGTTGCCTCATGAGTGGTCCCTCAAAAAAGAAGTAGCGGAGAGAATTTTCCGCAGATGGGGCCAGCCTTGCTGCGACCTTTTTGTCAACCACATGAACACCAAATGCAGACGCTACTTTGCCCTGATTCTCCCTCCGGGAGAAGCCCCAAGGGATGCAGTCGTACACGATTGGCCTCCAGGTCTCCTCTATGCATTCCCACCAATTCTCTTGATACCCAAAGTATTACAGAAAGCAAAAGCCCTGGGAAGGACCATCATTCTAATAGCCCCTCATTGGCCTTGTCAGATTTGGTTCTCCTTCCTTTGACATCATCAATTGGAAGACCCTTGGATTCTGGACCCAGTTCCAGATCTTCTGACGCACTCATCGGGGGAACTTCATCGCTCTCTTCAGTCTTTGAAATTGACAGCTTGGCTGCTCCAATTCCCAACATAGCCAGGTTCCATAACCTTTCAAATGAAACTCAGCAGATTCTGATATCATCTTATAAGTCCTCTACTGGGAAGCTATATCTTAGCAAATGGAAAAGATTTTTTATATGGGCCTCTCAAAATAACATTGATCCCTACCAAGCACCTATTGCCTCCATATTAGAGTTCTTGACCATGCTTTTCAATAAAGGAGCCGCAACTGCAACAGTTCGGGTTCAACTTGCTGTTATCTCTAATTTTCACCTTGGATTTGAAGGATTGAACATAATGTCACACAAACTGTCCAGAGCTTTTCTCAAAGGGACTTTTCTTCTCAGACCACCTGTGAAATCCCCGTATACCCCTTGGAATCTAAGTTTTATGCTTTCACGCATTATTCTCCCACCTTTCGAACCAGCTTCCTCATGCGATTTGAAATATTTGTCATGGAAGGCTATCTTTTTAGTAGCCATCACTTCTGTTCGCAGTGTGTCAGCGCATCAGGCCTTGTCCATAAAGCCTACTTATTTGATTTTCCATGCCGACAGTCTCCCTGCGAACTAATCCCTCATTTTTGCCCAACATTTGTAATGAAACTAGTCTTAACCAGATTATAGAATTGCCAGTGATGTTCATCGTGTTTCACTGTTGCAGTCATTACACTTGGGTTATCCTGCTGGCAGGCTACCTACAGTCCACCTGAATTCCAAAGTCCTGGTCCGGCGTCGGTTGCTTTCACCTCTTCCCTGACGTCAGTGCGCCAGGGGTATGTAAGATGCAGCTGACGCCATTTTCTTCAGTCTTTCTTGCTGCGCAGTGCCCGAAGCAAAAGTTTGCAAGTGCTTGTCGGCCGACTCCTGAGATTTTCGAAATTGAATTTCAGAACCGAAGTCTTCAATAAAGCTAAGTACCCCGTTGGGGAAACTTTTTCTTGCTCCAGACTGATGTCAGTAAAAGTTAACAATTGTATTTCTTGTGAGAAGCAAATACCTCATAAGGATTTTCACTCTTACTGTATTCCTTGCCTAGGCCCTGACCACGACGTTGCTAATTGTCGGTTTTGTGCTAGACTCAACCAACGCACTCTTAAGCGTCGGTTTGATTTTGCTTTACATTACTTTGGCCGAAGGTTTAACTACATAATGCCGTCGGAACAACCGACGACTGGAATTCATAAAAAACGCAAAGACAAAGAAAAGGACAGGCGTCCGAGGTCCAAAACCGACGATGAAGCCTTTTCTAGGCCAGTCGCCGGTTCTCAGTGAGACGCTTTCACAGCCCCTGTCACCTGCTACCTCAGAGCCTCAGGCCGCCTCTGACTCCCATGTAGAGACTGCTAGGCCTCTGGAAACTCGAGGTATTGGGCCTATGGAAACTATTCCCTCAGATGGGTCCAGATTCGCTGAGCAGGCATCAGCTTCTGAGGGTGTTTTCAGACCTACACAGCTTACTGTCAAGTCCACTTCAGCAGCCAAAGCAAAGTCTAAAACACCATTAAAGACAAAGAAACAAGTACAACATTCTCCTGGACAGTCATCCATGCCAAAGAAACAGATGCTTAAAATGGCCGAGGACCTAATTACTTTGATCATGGGTTCCCATCCCCCTCCTGATAAAAGGCCTAGGCAAGACACTGACTATGACTCCTCTGACCAGGTTTCTATTTCCTCTGATTCCTCTTCAGAGCAGACATATTCTCTTCCTCCCTATGAGGACTCTGATGCTGAAGAATCTATCCCTTGAGCCTCTCCTCCTGAGGAATACTGTTTTGGGGAAACCTTGCACACCATGAGGGAGCATTTCCATTGGGAGAGCCAGGATTATTCAGAATCCAAGAAAAGGCTCAGAGACTTTATTTTACTACCTCAGCACAGCCCCCTTGCTATCCCCCCTGTACTAGATATTGTTGATGATGTTTTTTTCTGAATCCAGTTTGACTCCTGATTCTTTACCCCCCTGCACCAGTCCAGCTAGATAGGTACTACAGGGTCCCAGACTCTCATACATTTCTTTATAAAAACCCTGCTGCTGACCCAGAAACTATTTCTCAGGGTCCCAAAGGGGTCAAGGCTTCCACTGCTAAAAACCCTGTTCCCTCAGATAGGGGTTCTAGAGCACTGGATAGATGGGGGAAAAAGTTTACACTTCTGCTACTTTAGCTGTAAAGGCTTTAAACTGCCAGTTTCACATGCTTAAATATCAGCAATACCTAATGTATTTGCTAAAACAAAAAATGCTTACAAGCTCAGAATGTCCTGACAATAAGGAAATGCAGGATTTATTGCATGCAGCTGAATAAGTGGGAAAGCATACTCTGCAATGTGGTTTTGATTCATTAGAGGCTTCTTGCAGAGCCGCAGTTACAGGCTCTGTCATTTGAAGGCATGCTTGGTTAAAATAACAGAGTTTACCTGATCATGTTAAAGCAAAATTATTGGATGCTCCATTACAGCATGATACTTTGTTTGGTGTTGAGGCAGAAGAGGTGTTAAAGAAAATGGAGGATAAAGCAAAATCAATGCAGACAGTAAAGGATTTCTTACAGGTTCAGCCACCTAGATTTAGCAGGAACTGGCCTTCTAAAAATTGGTCCTTTCCAGTGTCAGACAGGCCACAAAGAGGCAGATACAGACGCCCAAGAGGCAGATCTCAGCCCCAAAGCTCATACAGACCTAAACAATGGGGTGCTACAGCCCCCAAAGGCGGAGAAGACAAGTCACAACCTTATAGGAAACGGTCCCAATGACTTCCCCTCTACAAAGGCCAAGCACTTACCTTTTGACAGCACCCTTAGGGGGGAAAACTAGCACTTTTCACACAAAATTGGCACACGATCACCCAGGACAAATGGGTGCTGAATATTGTTTCTCAGGGTTACAGGTTCCACTTTCACACCCTACCAAGGTCAAAAGGTATGCCAGACCTGCCACAAAATCAATGGGCAGAGGCACAAAAACAAATTTCTGCTCTCATGGACATGAGAGCTATTCAAAAAGTACCACAGCAAGAACAGGGGTAAGGATTTTACTCGAGACTTTTCGTGGTACCCAGACAGGACAAAGCCTGGAGACCAGTACTGGACCTGTCAATTCTAAATACTTTCCTGGATGTTCCAAAATTCAAAATGTTGACAATGCAGCAACTTCTACCCATGCTGGGCAAGAAGGCTTGGCTAGTTACTTTGGACCTCAAGGAGGCATACCTGCATGTCCCAATCAGACAATCTTGCAGAAGATACCTCAGATTCATAGCTGGCTCAATGCATTACCAATTCTCTGCACTGCCCTTTGGCTTATCTATTGCGCCCAGGATCTTCATAAAATGCCTGGAACCAGTAATTACATTTTGCAGACAAAAAGGAATTCAAATATATCCCTACTTGGACGACTGCCTTATTCAAGCAGAGAGCAAGGACATTCTACTAAAGCATGTGGCGTTTGTAAAAGAATTACTAATTTGCCTGGGGTACACAGTAAACAAAAAGAAATCAAAACTAGTGCCCTCTCAAGAGATAATATTCCTGGGTGCAAGCTTAAATACAACTGCCCAGATGGCTTATCTCATGCCAGACAAGCAAAGGCAACTGACTCATTACTTGGAAATGATGGCAACAAAGACCCAGCTACCTGCAAGAAATATTCTGCAGGCTTTGGGCTTCAAGGCATCTTGCATCCTGCTAATTCCATATGCAAGACTGCATATGAGGAAACTACAATGGTACCTAAAAAGTGTTTGGACTCAACATTGCCACAGCGTGAAAACAATAATAACTCTTATTCCCTGCCTGCAACAGGAGTTTCGATGGTGGGCACTGGCCTGTCACCACAACAAGGGACAGCCTTTCACTTTACCCACAGCCAGGCAGACACTAACAACAGATGCATCGGATTATGCCTGGGGGGCACACATGGCAGGAAAATGTATTCAGGGCACGTGGCCCGCAGACCAAATGCATCTTCACGTCAATCAAAAAGAGATGCTAGCTGTAATGCACTGACAGCCTTCAAGGATCTACCACATCCAGGACAACTATTACTAAAGACGGACAATACTACAGTTATGTGGTACATAAACAAGCAAGGGGACACACATTCCTACCCCCTCTGCAGGCAAGCCGTGACTTTGTGGAACGCAGCACTGACATATCAAGTACATCTGCAGGCACAATTCCTGCCAGGAAAGAAAAATACTCTGGCAGACGAACTAAGCAGAAACCTCATGGACCCTCACGAGTGGAAACTAAGTCCACAGGTTTTCAGCATGATAACAAGGAAATGGGGATGCCCAGACATAGATCTTTTTGCCTCCCCTCACAACTGCCAACTACAGAGATTCTGCACAAGGACTTATCACTCACAAGCCTGGAAAGTGGATGCTCTATCTTTCAGCTGGAAAACCCTAACAGTTTATGCCTTTCCACCACTGCCTCTCCTTCCCAAGGTGCTCCTAAAAGTCAGACAAGAGAAGCCAAAAATGATTCTGATTGCCCCAGACTGGCCACGCCAGCACTGGTACCCAATCCTAAAGAGCTTGTCTCAAGGCCCAGCCTGGGCTTTACCTCAAATTCCTCATCTTCTGACTCAACAAAACAATCTGATCCTGCACAGCCAACTCAGAACCTTAAATCTGGCTGCATGGCAGGTAATATAGCCACTCAGAACACACCTCTTTCTACAGCTGTTATGGATGTCATTTTGGAAGCCAGGAGGCCCAGCACCAGCAAATTGTATGCAGAAAAATGGAAGAGATTCTGTGCTTGGAACCAGGCACAAGGACTTGAACCACTTGTTCCAAATTTTCCTTAGATTTTACAATACCTAACTGAGATGCTGGACAAAGGCATATCCTTCTCATCAATTAAGATCCATGCCTCTGCCATTTCAGCTCATTACAATACAGAACCTCCTATTTTCTCTCATCCACTGCTAAGACAGTACCTCGGAGGGGCAAAAAACATAAGACCCCCAAGGAGAGCACCGATACCTACATGGGACCTCAACTTTGTTTTAGAAAAGCTCACACTGCCTCCTTTTGAGCCAGCCAGTACAGCTGACATAAAATTCTTGTCATGGAAGACTGCTCTGCTCCTAGCAATAACTTCAGCAAGAAGAGTCTCAGAGTTACAGGCATTAATGGCAGTGGAACCTTTTATCATTTTTCATCCGGACAGGGTTTCTCTAAGGACAAACCCAACATTTATGCCAAAGGTAGTATCCAGCGTGGCTCTTAACCAAACCATTCGTTTGCCAACTTTTTATCCAAATCCCCAAAATAAAGGGGAGAGACTTCTGCACTCTTTGGACATAGGCATCTACGCTTCTACTTGGACAAAACAAAAGCTTTCAGAAAGACTGAGCAACTGTTTCTAGCATATGCTGCAGGATCACAAGGAAAGGCCATCTCAAAGCAGACTATTTCAAAATGGATAGGACACTCTATTCATTTCTGCTATGCACAGCATGGCAAGTCAGTGTCTAACAATATTAGGCCGCATTCTACCAGGGCAGCAGCCTTTCTCAGAGGAGTACCAACCAAGAAAATTTTGGAGTCTGCAACTTGGAGTTCAGTGCACACTTTTACGAAGCATTATCACTTACCTCTTTACTCCAAATCTAGAGCAGGCTTTGCCACTGCAGTTCTGCAGGGCCTCATAGCCACTCCTAATCCTATTTAGACCCAGCCGCCCTACCTCAGCTTTCGGATTCAACCCAAGTGTAATGACTGCAACAGTGAAAAACGATAAACATAGTACAGTTGTGTGCCTACCATAAATGTAGATATTCGAGTGTATTTACTGTTGCAGTCCAGGTTACCCACCCTCCATCCCCCATTCTTTGCTGGGACTTATCTATACTTCTCTATCATGTAAGAGTGTTCAATCTCGCCGTTTGTTCTTACACACGGGGTTCAGAGCCGATCCTCTGCTCCGAGTCGGCCGAATTGCAAAGCTCGTCTCAGAGAAGCTCGAGACCAGCCCATATCCCACAATCCTCCCTGCCATTACTCAGATCTAGTTTGCCGCTGCAACAGATCGGATCGAGGAGAGCTCGGACCAGATAGAAACTTGAGTTGTTGTTGATTTCTTCAGATAAGAATTCAAATTTTTTTCTAGTTGATACTTCCTTATAGTTAGTAGTTATTGTAGAAGTGCTGTGTGTGTGTGATATATCCATATATACCCATTTTTCTTCTTCAGGCACCCTTGTGGCCTAACCTTTTTTCCTTGGGTGTGTTTTTTTTTGTGAGAGTTTTATATATATATATATATATATATATATATATATATATATATATATATATATATATATAAAACCTGTTTAGTATACATATATTGCTAGGATTAGTAGTTTTTTCCTATTATTATAGTTATTATCTTTGTTACTGTACAATGTCAGAAAAAGCCAAATCTGGTTTTAAAATATGTCAGTGTGGGCAGAAAATGTCCATTACTGACAATCATGCTTCCTGTGTCTACTGTCTTGGCCCTCTCCATCTCCAAGAGGATTGCTCTATTTGTCATTCCTTTAGTGGGAGGGTCATGACAGATAGACGCAGGAAGCTTATTGACAGAGGATTGTTGAAGCCTGCCTTTCAAGAGGCTTTGGACAAGTCAGATCAGGCTTCTAAATCCTCGAAGGGGTCGAAGATGTCGGAGCCCATGTCATCGGCTCCGAGTTCATCTTCTCGGGTTCATTCGCCGGTTCCACAGATCTCGGGGCCGAGCGTCGAACATTTATCTTTTACTGAGCCCCAGATCTTGGAACCGGTATCGGAACTGCCCCCACCGTCCATTCTTCGGTCAGTGCCATCTTCGGCTCCTTCGACCTGTTCTTCCAGACCCTTGTCTGACACAGATGTGGATCATGTCGTGCAGAAACTCATGGAGAACACGGCCCTTTCCAAGTTAATTGCAGTTTCCTCCCAGTTGGTGTCGAAACTAGAAGGCCTCCCCATATCTCCAACGGGTCCTCCTTCGAGACCCATCCAGGTCTCAGAGCCGGGAGAAGATGACCTGATGATAGTGGAGCCCTCAGTGCCGAAACCGTCCATTGCACGATCGACACCTTTGACTTCGACTCCTTCGGAACCGTTAGGGGAGTCGCAGAGCCGACGGTCTTTGCTCGGTTCCGGGACCGAGAGTCGTACCGACCTGTCGGTGCCGACTCTCCCTCTTGGGGCCTCGGCACAGACTGGTTCGGCTCCGTCCTCAGGGTCGGAGCCCAAGGCACCTGGTTCTGGGATACTTCCGTGTTCTTCGGAACCGGGGGAGCCCTTAGCCAGGGGTTCGGGGGCCTTTGACCTTATGAGGAAGGTATTGTCTGCACAGACAACCACATCATCAGGGGAATCTTCTCCTTCCCCAAAAGGGCCACTTTCTGTTTCTGCTCCCACGATCCATCCCAAGCGTCGAGCCCAATTGCCTTAGCCACCCACAGAGGGTTCCCCCTGTTCCTTGGAGGCCTCACCAGAAGCCCCCTCTGATGAGGTCCCAAGGAAACGGTTGTGCAAGAGGAGGCACATGGATTCCCCACAAGAATCTCTAACGTCTGACACTGACTTGGATGAGGCAGAGGGGTCCCCCAAAATCACCCTCGGAGGATGTGTCATTTGCAGACATCCTGGAGATCTTGAAACAGAGGGGTGATTGGCAGTCCCTAGCCCCCTCTGAGGACAAGTCGGTGCTGCAGAAGGTTTTTGGGGCTCAACCTTCTACCTCCTGGGTGACCCCGCCCTTCGATGAATTAATGGATTTGATCGCTCGAAGGGCGTGGGAGACACCTGACAGTGGACCCAGTACCTAGGAAACCAAACAAGTTCATCACTGCCCCCCAAGATAAATTTTATCTCACCAAGGGAGTCCCTGTCAACGCTATGATGGTGGCGGCAGCCACGAAAAAGGAGATGTCTGAGTCTTCCTCATCTGTTCATCCTCCTAATAAGGATTCTAGGACTATGGACAGATATGGGAAGCGCATTTTTAGTTCAGCGACTTTTTCTGTGCGTTCCCTGAACTACCTGACCCATTTCACACGTTTGCAGAGGGATCTCATCAAGGAGCTGACAGATACCCTCCAGTGTAACACAGATGCTGCTGTTTCAGATAAGGTAACAGCACAACTTAACACCCTCACATCCATAGTAAACTCATCCATGAGGCTCATCTCGTATGCAGCCGAGGGATCGAGTAGAGCTGCAGCTTCAGCGATTGCTCTTCGAAGACAATCATGGATGCGGCTGTGCTCCTTTGCGGAAGCCTTCAAGTCTTCCTTTGCTAATGCCCCTTTTGATGGTGCCACACTTTTCGGGCCCAAGGTTAAGGAGACTCTCACTCGGTGTGAGCAAGAGGGAAAGACCCTGTCTGCTGTCGGGGTCCGTTTTTCCGCTCCTACTAGACCGTACCCCAAAGGGCAACTAGGCGGAAAAATGTGGTTCCGTAAGAATCAGGGATCTTTCCAGACCACACAGAGTGATACCCCCTCCAGAGGCAGAGGAGGTGGTAGAAATGGAAGACGCCGCCCCGGCAGCAGAGGGGGTCCGCATAACCAAGGCGACAGGGATTCTGTCCCTGGGAAGCCTTTCCAGCACTCCTGAGCGGAGGCCAGGCTGTCCTGCTCTGGAGGCAGTCGGGGGTCACTTAGGTTTATACCCACTGGCCTGGCTAAACATTACTTCAGATTCTTGGGTAAAAAGCATTATAAACAGAGGATACAAAATCCCCTTCTTTTCAACACCACCTCTACAAAGAAAATTTCCAGATTTGCCACCCCGTCTGCGAAAACTAGCAGCTGTAGAAATTTCAAAGCTGCTCGAAAACAGAGTCATCCAACCAGTCCCGGCGGACCAAAGAGGATTCATGACTTAAGGTTCTTTTAGTTCCAAAAAAGACAGGGGACTGGAGACCGATCTTAGATCTCAGCCATCTCAACAACTTCGTGAAGAAGGAAAAGTTCCAGATGGTCACGCTTCAATCGATCCTTCCATTCTTACAGAAAGACGATTGGATGTGCTCTATAGATCTCAAAGACGCGTACTACCACATCAAAATGGCCAGACCGTCCAGAGATCACCTGCGCTTCCGGCTGGGGGCCAGTCACTTTCAGTTTCGAGCTCTGCCCTTTGGACTCACCTCAGCCCCCAGGGTATTCACCAAATGCATGGCAGTAGTTGCGGCTCACTTGAGACGACAAGGATTCCGGGTGTTTCCCTATCTGGACGACTGGCTACTCACCCCCACCACCGAGCATCGACTATTGCAAGCCAGAGACTACACAATCGGCCTTTGTTCCCACCTAGGGATATCCATAAACTTCGAAAAGTCTTGCTTATCGCCCTCACAGTGTATTTCCTTCATCGGAGCAGATCTAAATACACGATCGACACTACTAAAACTCCCCCCAGTATGAGCTTCAATGCTCAAACAGCAGGTCCTACTTCTTCTAGTCAGCAAGAAAGCCCCGGCCAAACTGGTGTTAAAAGTGTTGGGACTGATGGCAGCCGCATTAATTGCAGTCCCTATGGGAAGGTTACACATGAGGATTCTTCAATGGCTGCTCTTTGCGCAGTGGTCGTTCCAACACCTACCCCTAACGCACGAGATCAGGATAACAGAATCTTGCAGACGGGATCTCTCATGGTGGGTGCGCGACCAGAATCTCACTGTCGGTCGTCCGTTCTACCCATTCCAACAGCCACAATAACCGCAGACGCTTCCCTGATAGGGTGGGGGGGCCTTTTTCAGGGAAGAACAGTCCAAGGAGAATGGTCCAGCACGGAGTACAATCTACATATAAATGTTCTGGAGTTGAGGGCGGTGTTCCTAGCGTTGCAACACTTCCAAGCCCTCTTACCTCTAGAGACAGTAGCAGTTCAGACAGACAACATGTCTGTAGTGTGGTACATAAACAAGCAAGGGGGAACCAGGTCTTATCCGTTATGCAGAGAGGCCATGAGAATTTGGCAATGGGCAGAGTCCACGGGTCGCTTTCTGATAGCAACGCACATCCCAGGGTCATCCAACGTAATTGCGAACAGGTTGAGCAGAGCCATCCTGTTACCTCACGAGTGGTCCCTGAATTCACAGACAGCGGAAAAGATCTTCCGCAAATGGGGCCAGCCTTGCTGCGATCTGTTTGCTTCCCCATTGAATGCAAAATGCAGAAGCTACTTTGCCCTTCTACCCCTTCCGGGGGATGTCCCCAGGGACGCACTGATACACGATTGGCCCCCGGGTCCCCTATATGCATTCCCACCGACTCCATTGATTCCCAGATTTCTACAGAAAGCCAGGAGCCTGGAAAGGACTATAGTACTCATAGCCCCATTCTGGCCTTGTCAAATATGGTTTCCCTTTCTTCGAGCTCATCAAATAGAGGAACCGTGGATTCTGGACCCAGTGCCAGACCTGCTGACACACTCGTCGGGAGTTCCTCACCCGTCTCTACAGTCCCTCAAACTAGCAGCTTGGCTGCTCCGCTTCCCTGCCTAGCCAGGTCTCATCTACTCCGTCCGTCAGTTCAACACATCCTAGTTGCTTCTCATAAAGCCTCTACTAAAAAGCTCTATACGAGTAAGTGGAAACGCTTTGTATATTGGGCATCTAGTCAAAACTTAGATCCCTTGGTAGCTCCTTTACATAAAATTTTAAAATTCCTATCCATCCTTTTTCACGAAGGAACTTCTACTTCCACTCTGAGTACAGTTGGCGGCCATATCAAACTTCCATATTGGTGAGGGAGGTACTTCCATTATGTCTCACAGGCTTTGTAAAGCCTTTTTGAAAGGAATCTTCCATCTTAGACCGCCTGTCAGAAAACCTTTCTTCCCATGGAGCCTGAATTTGCTGCTGTCGCAACTCATGTTGCCACCTTTTGAACCTGCTTCGTCATGCCTCCTAAAGTTCTTGTTGTGGAAGACGCTGTTTCTCATCGCCGTGACCTCAGCTCGTAGAGTCTCAGAGCTACAGGCGTTGTCGGTCAGACCACCTTACCTGATATTCCACCCAGACAGGGTTTCTTTGCATACAAATCCATCTTTCCTTCCAAAAGTATGTTCAGTTACGAATATTAACCAGTCTATAGAACTCACTACCTTTTTCAAAAACCATACTAACAAACTGGAGTATATGTTGCACAAGTTGGATGTTCACAGGCAGCTAAGATTTTATTTAGACAGGACCAAAGCCTTCAGAAAAACGGATCAACTCTTCGTCGCTTTTGCAGACAATAAAAAGGGCATGGCAATTACTAAACGTACACTATCTAAATGGCTTGCTGACTGTATAACATTTGTATACTCTAAATCAAACCAATCCTTACAAAACAAACCTAAGGCCCATTCTACCAGATCCGTTTCCACCTCCTTAGCTCATGCGGCTCGCTTGCCTGTGGACACTATTTGTGCAGCAGCCACGTGGCCTAAACCACATACTTTCATCACTCATTATAGAGTGGACAAGGTCTCCAAGGATAGGACATCATTTGGTTCCACTGTGCTTAGGAACGTTCTTCCATGAGTCACTCGGGGTCACGGAGCTAGGGACGCTACCTGTGTGTAAGAACAAACAGCGAGATTGAACACTCTTACATAAAGAAGTTATGTCCTTACCATAACGTTCCATGTAGAGTGATCATCTCGCCTCTGTTCTTACATTCCCTCCCTTTCCCCCCAAATGTGTTTGGAAGAACTGGTAGGATTAGAGTCTGATCGATGTGTCTTGACCCTTTGCAGGGTATGTGGTCCCGTGTGTCAGGGGATATATGCTTAGACCATTAGTTATTGCTATGGTGAGAGAGTGCCTCTGAATGGCTGAAGAGAGTGTATGCTTCTAGCACCGCAGGTGTTAGATCCTTTCGTCTGGTTTGCTTGCAAACTAGATGTGAGTATTGGCAGGGAGGATTTTGGGATATGGGCTGGTCTCGAGCTTCTCTGAGATTCAGAGCTTTGCAATTCGGCCGACTCGAGCCGAGGATCGGCTCCGAACCCCGTGTGTAAGAACAAAGGCGAGATGAACACTGTACATGGAACGTTATGGTAAGGACATAACTTCTTTTTATACAACCTATGTGGTGTATTTGCTTGTAGATGAAGGTAATGTTTTTATTTTACTGTATGCTTTTATAAGCAATATGTATTGCCTACCTTCTTGGGGGCACCTGACATCTGGGGCAAGAAAAACTGAAGTAAATGGCGTCGGCTGCATCTTATAAGCCCTGGCGCACTGACGTCAGGGAAGAGGCGACAGCAACCGACGCCGGACCAGGACTTTGGAATTCAGGCCGACTGTGGGTAGCCTGCCAGCAGGATAACCCAAGTGTAATGACTGCAACAGTGAATACACTCAAACATCTACATTTATGGTAGGTACACAACTGTACTTTCTTTCCGAAACACACCAACAACTTTGTGTGTATGCTGCACAAGCTTGATGTTCATAGACAGCTCAGAGTTTACTTGGATAGAACAAAAGAGTTCAGAAAATCAGAACAGCTTTTCGTTTCCTTTTCAGATTCCAGAAAAGATTTGCCAGTGGCAAAAACAACACTGTCTAAATGGTTATCTGATTGTATCACATTTGTTTATTCAGCTGCTAATATGCCCTTACAACACAAAATTAAGGCTCATTCTACCAGAGCAGTGTCTACATCTTCTGCCTTTTCTGCTAGACTTCCTATAGACAACATTTGTGCAGCAGCCACTTGGTCAAGACCTCATACCTTTATCACTCATTACAAAGTTGGCATGGCCTCCTTTGGGTCTACTGTCCTGAAAAACACACTCTCGTGAGCCACCTGACAAAAATGGTGCTTGGGACACTACCCATCTGTAAGAATGAATGGCGAGATAGAACAACTTCACATAAAGAAGTTATGTACTCACCATAACGTTCCATGTGAGTTGTTCATCTCATCTTCATTCTTACTTCCTACCCCCTCCAGGGTTTTACGAGGACTGAGATACTAGATTCTTCCTGGTTGCTCAATCCTTCTGTGGCTTTCTCCTAAAGAGTGATAAAATGACACATGGTGTTATATGCAGCAAACAAGATCTGAGGCAACTCCAAGAGCATCATGGGATAGGAACTTGGCCTCAAGCTGTCTGAAGACCTCGAACTTTGTAGTAGGTCGACTGGGAGCCGAGGATCGGCTTCGAACCCATCTGCAAGAATGAAGGCGAGATGAACAACTCACATGGAATGTTATGGTGAGTATATAACTTTTTTTTTTTTGTATGATGGAATGTGTTGAATACTATTTACTGTGTGATTTCTGAAAAGCAACATACAGTATCAGCTAATGGGAAAATACTTTTAGTACAGTGATCTGATTCATTTTCAGTTGTCTGACATTTTATAAAACAAGATGCAAAATATTTTATTCTTTTAGAATATTAGGACATTTGCAACTCAACAGGGTTGTTTGAAAGTTGCATCTTGCCGAAGTAATGCTGTACTGTGAAATGAGGGAAAATCTGTATGATTATAAAAAGTATATTTACATGAGAGTATACACACTAAAGAGCAACACCAAACACTAATGCAGAGCATGTGAAAATCAACAGCGAAGGAAAAAAAAGCATGTAGCAACAAACATGAAAAAAATACTATTGTCTACCATACCTCTGAACTGTACAGATTTTTACAGAATGCCCATATTTTTGCCTCATATTTTGATCTGTTTTTTCATAAAATTGTGGTTAGAAAGTAATGACAGATATTTCAGTTTCAGAGTTCCTACCCTTCAGAAAATTCCATGCTAATGCAAAACCTGTTATTCAGTCAACTTTCTAAGTTTATAAGAGCAATGTTTAAAAATTGTCCCTGTTTTGGAGCCTTTGTCCCACTTTTATTTTTGGCTTTGTCCAGATTTCTTGCTGTAAGAGGTTGAGAGGTATATTGTCCTGGCTGGAGTAATTATTCTCTCTTTGGGCAATGCAGCAGTTGCCTCATGTACACAGACAACCCTCTCCTCCTACCACCCAACACTGCAACCTGTGAGAGATGCACTTATATAGCCAAACTGGAAGCAAAGTTGTCTTCACCCAAGACTGGACTAGACAGTCAAGAGGAGAAGGTAAACACTTGCACCACACCACACTCATCACATAGTCCCTCAAAACCTACACCACCAAAACACACAAAACACACACCTGCATTAGTGGAGGCTCTCAATAAAAACCTGCCCAAGCAACAGGGACCTCCAAAGCAGAAATGCAAGCAAACTCCACCCCTCAACACAACCCAAATGACACATAGCCCACAAACTCAGTGTGCCACTCAACCACAGCTCATAAGGCATAACAATGTACCCAACACCCTAGTCATCGGTGACTCTGTAGTCAGGCACATTGATATTCCACTCACCAGGCTAAACAAGGAGAAAATTACTGTCAGCTGCCTATCGATTGCCAGGATCCACCACATAACACACACACTCAGGTCACTCCACAACAAGTACAACTATGACTCTGTCATTGTCCATGTTGATGTGAATGACCTGAGACGTACCTCCCTGGACTACATGAAAAGAGACATGGAGAAGCTCTCCGATCTTGTAGCCCAGGCAGGTATGACCCCCCCCCCATCCCTGAGTAGCATCCTGCCATCACCCAGAATTATACCACAGTACAAGGACAAATTTATTGACTTCAACAATTGGCTAAGCTTCTGGTGTCATTCTAATGGGATCCAGTATTTGTTTGCCTGGGATGACATGATCGACAGACCACAATACTTTGCCAAAGATAGCCTGCACCTTTCGCCCTTGGGATTCCGGATACTGGCTAAGGCTCTTGCCACTCCTATAGTGCCTTTTTTAGGTAAGGTTCAAATGACAAATTCACCACCGTAACCGGTACAAGCAAGCAAAATCTGGGGGTAATGCTACTCAGTGCTAGAAGTCTAAACCTCAAAATGCACTAACTCGAGGCACTCCTTAAAATGGAGAACATCGACACCTGTGCAGTGACAGAGACCTGGTTCAAAGCTCCAGAGAGAAACCCCTGCATTACCAGGTTATAATTCATACCACACCTTTTGGCCACCTAACCCGGACCGAAGCACTAAAGGCGGAGGCGTGTCCATATTCATTAAGGATATCCACACTTCCAGGCTAGGTGCACAGCATAATGCATCCAAAATTATCCAGTTGCAGCTAACTCTGGGCAAGACCGTAATCCAAATTGTAGCTTGCTACAGACCTTCCACCATGCCCCAGGATTCCCACTCCTCATTTCTTGATACACTGGAAAATATTAGGGTACAACCCAACACCTTAATAATGAGCGATTTCAACCACCCCACCATTAACTGGGAAAACTACTCATGTACTAACTCTTTTGCTCAATGTTTTCTGGAATTCATGAATTCCAACACCTTGGATCAACTTATTCACACCCCCACCAGGAGCAGCAGTATCCTAGATCTGGTCATTAACATCATGGGTGACCGGTGTTCCACACCAGAGGTCAATTCCTCGTTGGTCAGATCCAACCACAAGCTAATCACCCTAGACATCCACATCCCGCCCCCCCACCCCCCATTAGGGAAACCACCATAAAAAACTTCTCCAAAGTCAAGTTCACACTTGACAGAAGTGGCAAACTTCATGACACCCATACAGACGGACAATAGAGGTACGACTGCTGAATCCTACACAAATGCTCTTTATAAGCACTTACACGAGTGCATGTTATCATGCTATCCCTAACAGAACCAAGATGCTATCTTCCAAAAAAAGGAAGCCAGTCTGGTGGTCCTCTGCCATAAACAAACTCTACAACAGAAGAAAGAAACTGTTGCAAAAAAGAGTAAAATCCCATGACTGGAGGAACTCCCTCGTCAGCCTCAGTAAGAAGCTGAGATCCCTCATAAAATCCTCCAAAGCTAGTTATGAAAATAAAATTGCCACTGACTCTAAAGACGAGCACAAAGCATTCTATAGCTATGTCAGGAATCTCAATGGCAACACTCACATCTGCTCTGAGTTACAGCACAATGGCACTAAATATACAGAACCAACTGATATTGCCAACATCCTGGCAGATAGGTTCAGTGCTAACTTTACCCCCCCACCCCCCTAGAGGGCCCACCTTTATACCGGAAGAATGCAAAGTTCCTGTAATCACGACAGCGCACACAAAAAAAACACTCTACAAAGCCAAGAACACAGCATCCATGTGACCTGACAATATCCCAGGCTGCGTTCTACATGAGCTACAGAACGAACTGACACCCCACCCAAGTACCATGTTCAATCATAGCCTCTCCTCAGGCTTTGTGCCACTGAATGGCGCACCTCAACGGTTGTCCCACTCCACAAAGGGGAAGCCACGATGGACCCCAGGTACTACTGCCCCATTAGCCTGACGAGCCTGGTCTGCAACTCATAAACAAAGACATTGGTAATCTCCAAACTCTGGACCCCACCCAGTTCGGGTTTGTAAAAGGCAGATCATGTTTCCTAAACTTGATAGACTTCTTTGAAGCAGTCACCAAAGTCGTAGATGAGGGTAAGGTGGTTCACACAGCCTATCTAGAACTCGCCAAGGATTTCGACACCATCCCCCACTCTGGAATTATAGATAAACTCACTAAACTAGGTACAAATCCCTGTGTCACAAGATGGGTTGCCAACTGGCTCATGGACAGAACCCACACTGTGAAAGTAGCAGACTCCAACTCCGACTTCAGACCAGTGACAAGTGGAGTACCACAGGGTTCAGTCCTGGGTCCTCTCCTGTTTGGTATCTACTTCTCTGAAGTACAGGCTAATGCAGAAAGTCTTTGGCTAACAAAGTTTGCACATGACTGCAAACTAGGAGCCATAATCGAAACTCCTAACGATGTGGACATCCTACAAAAGGGCTCTCACTGAGACAGATGCCTGGTGTCAAAGCCATGGCCTGAAGCTCAATGCCAAAAAGTGCATTGTCATCCCATTTGGTAAATACTCTGTACCCGTGAACTACCACATAGGTGGAAGTCTGCTCAACACCGAAAGTATGGTAAGAGACCTTGGGACACAGGTGGACAGTAGTCTCTCCTTTGATAATCGCATCGCCACAGTGGTCAGGAAATCCTTCTACATGGCACACCTCATCAGAAAAGGTTTCTCATCCAGAAAAAAAGTGGTCATTGTTCCCCTCTACTCATGACTCATTAGACCCATTATAGAGTACAATGCCCCTTTTGGTATGTACCTCACAAGACATCTACAACAACTTGAAAGGCCACAGAAATACCTCACAAAGAGGATTACTGGCCTCAAACAGATGCCCTACGCAGACTGTCTCAAAAAACTCCTGCTTAACTTTGTTGCACATCGCCTACTCAGAGGCGATCTCTGTCTAACATACAAAGCTATGTCAAACCCAGAGCTGTTGGACATGCTCCACTTAAAGAAATCCCAGTCCCTCCGAGCTACATGCTGTAGGGACCTAAACCTTGTCACCACAATAAACAGAACATGCTGGAGGGATAGAGTCCTTTCCTATAGACTTCCCATACTCTGGAACAGACTACCTATCTATGTCAAACGGAGCTCCTTATTAGCATTCTTCAAGAAAAATCTTGACGATTGGATGGGAAATAGGAAATTCACCCCGGGGTCACTTCTGTGTCTCTGCTCGACAGGGGCACAGGAAAATAATTTTCTTGGGTGGCGAAAGCCAGGGTACCTTTTTGGCTAGGCTTATATAGGCCCTAGGGCCAATAGCCTAATACCTACCTATGAACCTATATTAAAAAAAAGCAGATATAATTTCACTGCTGCAGAGGCTGCAGGTTTGAATGTGACTAGATAGCATCTTTGGCTGAGTGAAAAACAGTCATTCAGCTAGTATAATAGTATGTGGGTGAGAGAAAGAGTGTGCAAAAGGACAGACTTTAAACTCTTGACACTTCCTGTAACATCCCACCCCTCCACTGAAGTTTGTGTAGTCTGACCAACAATATGCCAACAAGTGTCCTGCCTTTACATGAACATGTGACTTGCACAGCACTAAAACGTAAACAAAATCCTTTAGCACAAAACTGATTTTAGAAATCCTGTAGTGCCCATTAAATATTATATTCATCTTTCAGACTGTCCTTATCTCTTTGGTTTCTTCAGTGGTCTTCCACATCTAGAAAATGTGCAGGTGTTCTCTGTTTGGACATCTTCTCTTTCTGTTGGTATTCCTCTTACTGCACTACTGCTTTTCTTGAAATGCAATTAAAGAAGTCTGTTCTGGAAAGTTCTCAAAACCTCTGTTTCCCTATGCCTGGTTATGTGGCAGTCCTGTTTGATCATCTTCCTTAAACTTCAGTGTATCTACATGTGTCTCTTGAATCATGTACTGCTTTCCATACTATACATAAACGGAGAGTCATAGTTTGGCTGCTGATCCTTTAGTATAGTTGCAGGTTGTGATTCCCAAGGTATCTAGTGGAGGCTCAGTTTCTGAGAAATGTCTGATTATTGCTTTAGTGTCTTTATTTTATGTGCTCATCTTTTCAGACTAAAGTCTTGGTAGTGCATGCTGTGGTGCACAGGGGTTTGGGTGTCTCTGGTAGAGCTGTCCAGTTTTATAGCAGCACTTGACCTCCTGTTAAATTGGACATCTGTTACACCAGACATCCAAGATCTAAGTGCCTGATGATACTGGCTTTGGTCTCCCGGGTGTCTGGTGTCATCCCTCAACCACCAGTAAACTGCAGCCTTTGTAAATGATTATTTTGCAGTGCTACACATCCTTCCACATTTATCTTCATCCCTCCAGATGTAAACTATACAAAATTTGCAAAATGTTATTTTTCACTACTGGAAAAGTTGTTTACTCTGCTTTCCACATTACTTCCTTAGTCCTCTACCTCAGAAATAATTGATACATGGAAAGACATAGACCATTTTACCAGCTTCCAGGTTGGAGAGGAGCTTCTGACTTTGGTTTTCAAGAGCAACGATTCTTCTTTATTATTATCTGGACACTGACTTTCTTTATCAAAGGTTTATCATCTGACTATCCTCCAGAAAAATTTCCTTTAATGAAACTTTACATTTAATGAAAAATAATTTTAAGTTGGACTACATGACTGCAACAGACCTTAAGCTCCTAAGTAAAATCATTTTGAAATAAAAGAAGTAAGTTGCCAACATCTCGTGCTGTAATTTAATTTATTCCCGCTTTAAAGACCTGCATAAAGCTCTGTCCTGAGGATCTGAATCTCAGCCACTTGTGCACGCCCTTCCAAAAAATCCAGATGTATCATTTTTATAAAGTCCAAAAGGGTTCAAAGATCAGTGTAAGAACACAGTGTTAGACCTAACTGTCTTCGCACACATCTTATAAAAGATTAAAAAAAAAAAATCACTCACTTTCTGTATCTTGGCCAGCTTGATAGCACAGAATACTAGACATATTTAGTAGGGGAGGGTACAAATGCACCCTTTGCATTAGGTCTAAATGTTACTAGATCCATAAGGTGAAGTACCAAGGTGAACTTTAGAGCAGGTTGCAAATCTGGAGCAGGCCTATAGCAAAGGTAAAGTAAAATGAAGGATTACCATTGTAACTCGAATAGCTTGTAAGAATTCCTTTCATTTTTTTGGGGTGGGCCTTTTATGCTGTGGTAACTAATTTCAAAGCTAGAGCCAGAGATCTGATTTTAGAGCTTGGGAGCTGCCTACCTTTTAACTCTGCCAACTGCAGATGTTAAGTTGGTGCCTATTAGATGCCACACTTAACTGAACTTTCCTTTTTGGTCCTTAATGAGAGAGACTATAAGTGCCAGAGGAAAGACGTGAACCAGTGTAGACTTTCAATGGATATTCTACCCTTCTAATCTAAAACATCAACAATGAGACTTCCAAGGTTTTGTCCTTTTATAGAAAACAGACCAGGCTGCAACTTTAAAAAAAGAAAGTTTAAAAAAAAACAGTAGAACTAGAAGTATGGACAGGAGAACAAGAAATGTTAAAGTTCCATTTGGCAGAATAAATCATATCAAATTAATGGTTTACATTTAGGTGATTGCACTGTCACTTAGTTGGCACACCCAGAGTGACAGCTAATTGACTGATCCAAGTAATCACAAAATGTAAAGTTAAATAAAGGGCCCAGGGTCATTTTGTGGAGAGATATATTGTCGGGTTCTGCAGAAGGTGCGACTTCCAGCCAATGTACAGACTAAGCATGATAATAGATAACTTGCGAGCCATCTGGGAAGATTGGAGCCATTGCCTAAATCTTGTAACCAAGAGATGAAGATATGATTGTATTACCTCCTTTAAATGAGTTGAGTTAGTGAGATAACACTAAGAATTATTAACACCACTTCTGATAGGCTTAGTAGAAGCAGTATGGTTTCACTGCACTGAAACTGTATTTTATATGTAGACAGGAGGTTATGATCATAGAGATGTCATGTGGTGTGTATCGCATTTTAAGTATTTTAGGCAGTGATTGGATAAATCTTGGGATGTGTTTTCCATATATAGTGAGAGAATACTTGATGTTTATTTCAAAATGAATGTATTCCTGTGGAAGATTGTCGTGGTGTGGAGAAGAAAAAGATTCAAGTTCAGCAAGTAGTTTCCAATAAAGACAGTGGAAACATGGGAGAATCTGAACCTGGTGCATGTTAATTCTTTGTCAGTGATGGCTAGAAGAGGGGACAGAAGGAGTTGACCTCTATCTAGCCACTTTTAAATGATGTGTATTAAAAAAAAATCACTGGACTTCTTAGGTAATCTCAGACTGGATAGAGAGTATGACAGAAAAATTTCCCATGGATAAGAAGATGGTTGATCTTTTTCTAGAGAGCTGTTTGGTGACATATATGGTCTTCAATTGGTTACATTGTATTGAGAGATGAGAGGGGACTTTATATATTATTCCTGATTTTATAATAGGAGGGAAAGTGGTGTAAGTTTTGGCTATGTCTTCCATGCTTTATTATAAGGTGTATAAGAGATTTTATCTCGGACATGAGCCAGAATACTAATTTAGCTTTTTATTTCCAAACATCTTTTTTTAAATTATCATGCAAGATGCAGGCGTGTACACATTAATAGAAAATAAAAGAAACCTTATGAGCCAGAATACTAATTTAGCTTTTTTTTTCCCAAACACCTTTTTTAAATTATCATATAAGATGCAGGCGCGTACACATTAATAGAAAATAAAAGAAACCTTATTAGCATTTTTCACTTATGGATTGTACATTACATATTTTCTTTTTTTTTAACAAATGTCATTTACTACAACATAGCATAAATTGCTCAGTTCATGCCTGCTCTTAAACCTTCCACCTGAACATTATTCTGCATTTATTGCTCCCACAAATTCCATTGTGTGTGATTTGCTCATCCCCATTTAATGATCTCTGTTACAGTTCTTTACTATCCTGTACATTATTCAGTATTTCTGTTACATTTAGTTTAGATTTTGAGTTCCATTTCATATTCTTTTTGGCAGCCAGTACTTTCAAAATTATAGTAAGTCCTTATTGTGTCTAGGCAATTGAGATCCTTTGTCCTTTCATATCTCCGTTGCAGTATTCATAACCAAAGGGATCTCCTTCAAACAATAGCCCAACATCCAGCCAATATACCAAAACCTTTAGTACTTATAGGCATCTTATGTCACATGTACACTACCCGTGCAACATGTAGGACATAAAGATGATGTATGGACACACAGACTCAGACTAACTTGGTCACCATTCTGAATGCTTTTCTGCAGTGTTGGTTACCAAGCTAAGTTTCAGATAAGTGCCCTGTTGGGGTTTCTTCTTATCTTTCTTTTTTATTTAATGCTGTTGGGTTCATGTTATCCAGAAAGGGAACATGTCAGTTTGGGAGACAGATTTTCCAAAAAGACTGCCGTGACCAGTGTCTTTTCTGTTTGAGTGCTTCCCATGACCATAAGCAGTACTTTGTCTGCCAGGCTTTTGTCTCCAAGATTCTACATAGTAGAAAACCAACATCTTAAACTGTTGGCTCAAGGGGTTATGGCTGAATCTTCCTGTCCAGAGAGTCTGCCATCTGTCAAGAAAAAGGCCAAAAAACTTAGATCTGATCGGCTGCTGTCTGGCCTTCCCTGGATGTGTCTCACGAGGCTAGTGAAAGCCCAAAGGATTGTCTTGTAGTTGTCTCAGATTCCTCTGCCACAAATCTGTGGGGAGGCTGGCATAGATTTGACTTCTCGCATGTCCTCTGAGGCTTTAAAGACATCTCCTCCTGACGTTGAGGGGGCATCTTTGGCTGATTATATCCAAGGGGAGTTCCGCAGATCTTGCCTAGGAACGAGATTCCTACTATGCATAATGAATGTCAGCAGGGGTCTTACCCGCTCCAAGGGTATTTCATGTAGACATCTAGAAAAAGAAACAGCAAACTAAGTAAATTTCTGCTAAAGTTAAGAATCCCCAGCAGGAATGGCTGGATTTTACTTTGGGGTTATTTAATGCTTTAATGCCTTCTCATGGGTAACTATGCCTGCCCCTCCTTGGTCTTCCACTCTTCTTAAAAGATCCAAGGAACTAGATTCTTTAGATGAGGATCTGTCTTCTGGGGAAGAGTCCCTGGTTCATTCTTCTCAAATTCCTTTCCCCTTGTACTGTGGTTCAGAGGAAGACTATTGTATTAGTTAAGATTTCCCTTGAGGAGGAACTCTCCTTTGGGGATACTGTTGCCTGCATGATGGAGTTTTAAGTGGGATTGTTCTCAAGCATCTGACATTCAGAAAAGGTATTACAAACTCCTCCAGATAGTCTCCTAAATGTTTGGTTCGTCCCCCTGTTCTGACTGTCCTCCTGGGTACAGTTTCAGCAGCTTCTGTTTCCTCTGATTCTTCACCCCTGCACCCAAGAAATCTGATAGATTTTACAAGGTGCCTGACAACTGTAGTTTATTTGTAAATACCATTCTGCTGACCCTTCTGTAATGTCCATCTCTTCTGACAAGCCCTCCAAGCTGCTGCTCTCTACCAAGTTACTCCCTACAGATAAGGATAATAGGGCTATAGAGAGGCTGGATAAAAAAAAAAAGTGTTAACTGCTGCCACTGTATATTTTGGGCCATTAACTACCAGACTCGTATGACTAGGTATGTTTTGTCCCTCCTTTCGAAGGTTTCCAAAGTGGTTTTTCACCTTCCTGACTCTGAGGGGAAGTCTACCTCTCAAGTTTCTCACCACTCTATCAAATGAGCTACAGTGCAACTGATGCCTCCTCCAGGGCTGCTGCCTTTGGTTCAGTTATGAGGTGTTACTCTTTGCTTCATCTCCGGGCTTTGCCTGATGATACTAAGGCCAAATTGTTGGATGCTCCTTTGGATATTAAATTTTTTTTTGATGCTGCTGCTAAACATTTCATGTTTCTCTAGGTTTATGGTAAAGCCTTACAGGATTTGAAACATGTTTTTGTCTCTCCTATTCCTAAATTTCTGAGGAATTTCCCTCCATATCTGCTTTTGTTTGTAGGGTATCTCTTCCTCTGGTTAAGTGGAAAAAGGGTTCTAGATGTATGCCTCATGGTAAGCCAACTCAAACCCCTACCTCCTAGAAACCTGCTTTACAGGATAAGCTAGGTTTCATTTGATAGTTTGCTTCCCTTTCCCTAGACCAAGTTCCCTTATCACTCCATCTTTCCCTGTCTCTCCCAAATTAGTTAAAGATCAGAACAACTCTTTGGTTCTGTTTATAATCTGCCAGGGATATTTCATGGTTTGGAAGTCCCTTTCTTCCTTTTTCGGCATCACTCTACGTCCTTGGGAACAAATTTCTCTTTTCCATGAGTGTTCCATTCCCCCTTGATCCAGGGCTCCATTCAGCCTGTGCCCTCTGCCCAGTTAGGGAAGTTTTTTTTTTTTTTTTTTTACTCCAGAATGTTTTTGGCTCCCAGAAAGAAGGGAGCTTGGAGAACCAACTCTGGATGTTTTCCAGCTTTACACCTTTTTCAGAATTCATTCCTTTTGGATGTTGACTCTTTATACTTTATTTCCCTTTCTTCTACAACAGGCCTTTCTGGTCTCTCTGGATCTCAAGGATGCCTGCCTTAATATTCTTCATCCACCCCATTTTCAGGAAATTTTTACATTTCTGTTTCTTCTTTGCATTTTCAGTTATCTGCTTTGCCCTTTGGCCCATCTACTGCCCCAAGGGTATTCACCGGATGGCTCGCTGCTGTCATTGCCTTTTGCAGGATGAGAGGAGTTCAGATCTTTCCTTACCTGGACGATGTGCTTATTCAAGTTATTTCCCCCGATGCTCTGTTTCAAGGTCTCCAGTGTACTTTTTTCCAGTTATTGAGTCTGTGGCTCCCCATAAATTTCCAGAAATCCACTCTGACGCTTTTTCAGGATCATATTTCCCTTGGTTGCTGGCTTCAGACCATCCCCATGTTGGCATCTCTTGCTGCCTCCAAGACTCTGACTCTCACTGCCTTGATCCAGTTTCTTCCTCTGGCTACATTAATAGCCAGGGAATTTGTAAGGCACCTCGGGTTCATGTCTTAAACCATTCCCATGCTCCCTCTAGCTAGGCTTCTGATGATAAAGCTTCAGTAGTACCTCAAGTCAGTGTGGCTCCAGTATTGCCACCCTCTGGACTTTCTGGTACTACTTCCTTCCCTATGTCAAGCTTGAGCTTTCATAGATGCATCAACTTTCTCTCAACCCAAGGCTTCCTTTCCAGGCTCCATTCTCAACCTGAGCTCTTTATTGATTCCTTAGATGGGGTGGGGGGTTCTCCTTCACTTTGCAAGATTCAGGACCTCTATCCTGTTCATCAGAGGTTGGACCACATCAGTGTAAAGGAGATGAGGGCTCTGCTTCTAACTCTTCAGGTTTTTCATTCCCTCATTCATCCTGGGCCGATCAGAATGTTCACAGTCAATACCACATTGATTTGAACTAGCTTTTTAGGTCTGAGGTCTAACTATCAAACATTAAATGAAACTTCAAGCATTTTACATTCCTTTGGAGCACAGTCTAGTGGCAGACTCTCTGAGCAGGTCCAGCACACAAGCTCAGGAATGGATGCTTAACACAGATATGTTCTTGGACATTGTCCATTGGTAAGATATTTGCCAGGTAGACGTTTTGCCTCCACTCTGAACAGACAGCTTCCTGTGTCCTGTTCCAGAGTCCCAAGTCCTCTGGCCTGGAAAGTGTATGCCTTGCCTTTTCTTTGGAAGGGGATGTTTCTGTATGCTTTTCCTCCCCCTTCCTCTCTTACTACAAGTGTTGCACAAGATCAGGCAGGACTCTCCAAAAATCTTGCTAGTGACTCCCTTTTGACCCAGACAGTATTGGTTCACCCTTTTTTCTCACTTTGCAAAGGGCAATGCACAGAAGTTACCTCACCAGATGGATCTTTTCACACAAGACAAAGGATCTCTTATCCATCCTCACTTGTCTACTCTTCAGCTGATGCTATGGGTGATAGGGCTTTGATTCCTTTCATTCACCTCGTTTCTGAGAACGTGCATTGGGTTCTGCAGGAGGGCAGAAAACCCACTACCAGGAAATCATATATGTCCAAATAGAAAATATTTTTTCTGGTGCCTCTTTTGCCATCAGGGTGCCCATCTGTGGAGGTCCCTCTGATTCTCTCTTATTTGTGTGGACTGCTCCATGTTGTGTTAGCATATTATTTAGTTAAAGCTCACCTGTCATCATTCTATGTTTGTCTGCCCTTACTTTCCTGTCTGGCCTCTAGGTTATGTAATTTCTTAAAGGCACCCTTCATAACAGGCCTCCAGGAAGTCTGTTCTACCTCCCTGGAACATCAGTTTTGTACTTGAAAATTTGACTCTGGTTCCATTTGGGCCTACTTCTTTAGGTTCCTTACAGCATTGTTCTTGGAAGACAGTTCTTTTGACGGTCACTTCTGCCAAAAAAGTGTCTGAACTTCAGGCTGTCATGGCTGTTCCTCCTTTCTTAGTTTTTCACAGAGACAGAGTGCCCCTTCCTACTAACCCTTATTTTATGCACAAGGTAGTCAGTAAGTTGTCCAAAAGAAAAAAAATAAGAATGATAAGTAGTGAAGGTAGAGGCCCAAGAACCACACAAACCCAAGTTCAAACCACAAATGCAATTTATTGACAGCAAAAACAGACGAAATGCAATCAAGCACTTTTGTCTTTAGCAAAAACTTCAGGAAGAATATGCCAAGATCTAGTAATCACGGCATCAAATGAAGGGGCCAAATGGTTATATCCCAATACACAAATGCCTCAAGATTTTTTGATAGTCTTGTACTGTGTATACTTCCCCCACCTACACCCAATATAGGAGGAAAAGAAGTAGCCCTTTTACTAGTCATCTCCTCCCGCAGCTTCAATAATAACTTCAGGGGGTCTCCTCTTTCAAGAAACATCCTTATCAAGGTATGTAACTCTCTTTTAAAGGTATCATGGTCACTAACCAAGCAAGACAATCTCACCATCTGACCTTGATAACACTCTTCCTTTGGTGGAAGGGGTGGCAACTGTCAAAGTGTAATAAGGAATTAGAATAGGTTTCCTTCCTGTATATATTACTTTGTAGCCCTGTATAAGTTTTCAGTCCAAAAATCAGTCTCATTGAGGTGCCAGTGACTCATAAATTTGAAAAATGGAGAAGTGTTCAAATAACCAACAAAGGTCTTGGCCTAATCTTCTTTCCCCCTCCATAAAGTCAAGATATCATCCAAAAATCGATTATATAACATAATTTTGGTCATAAAAGGGGAGGGAACAATGAAAGTTTCCTCCCAATGGAAGAGCACCAAATTGGCAAACCCGGGGGCACATTTCGCCCCATGGCCACTCCTGCAACCTGGTGGAATAACTCCCCCTCAAAACTAAGGAAGTTGTTTTTAAGTACAATTTCCATAAGATCCACCAGTGTATTAATTTTGGTTCTATCTTTTCACTTTTACGGAGGCTTTCATGAAAATATATCAACCCTTCTTCATGAGGAATGACTGTGAATAAGTTCATCACATCAATGGTGAGAAAAGAAAACTCACTGGAACTTACTAACCCTTTTAAATGTTCAAGGCAGTGCCAGGAGTCACTAAGTATATGTTCAAATCCCCTCACAACCTAGTGGGTCCCTTCATCCACAAATGCTGCAAAGGGCTCAGTTTTAGAGCCCCTTCCCGTCACTATTAGCCTAAATGGTGGATTATTAACATTTTTGTGGCTCTTTGGGATCCCAAATATGACAGGTGTTATGGGGTGATCCACAGTTAGAAATTTGAATTAGTTCTCATCCAACAGCCCTTGGAATAGAGCCTCTAACAAGTACAAATCAATATGGCTAGAAGCTCTATTTATCTCGTTTCTTGAAACCCTGTTGTATGTGGAGGTGTCATTCAGAATCTCATGCATTTTAGATGCATAATCTATGTGAGCCATAATGACGACACCCCCTCCCTTGTCTGGCTTCATTATTCTCAATTGTTTATTCTTAGCCAAATTGAATAAGGCCATTCTCAAAACTAAGATTATCTTTCCCTTTATTTTTATTTTTCTCTGACATTAGCCTTCTAAATTTTTTTTCACACTTATTTTCAAAAATTATTGCATCTGTGTGGTTAGGGGGCACAGACAAGCTTTTTCTTTGTAACGGTCTTGCCATGTTACTGTTTATACTTCTCTGATCATTAAAAAAATAGTCTTAAATTTAATTGTCTTGTGTACAATTTAAAACTTGTGAGAACGTCTACCACATCCAAGTAAAAACAGGGAACAAATGTAGATGTTCTTCGGGTTTCACTGTTGCAGTCATCACATTTGGGTTATCCCTGCCAGGGTAGCCCTCGACCGGCCCGAATACCACAGGCTTAGTGTTTCTGCTTTGGTTGCTATCGCTTCAGTACTGATGTCAGGTCGTCAGTAGTATAAAGTAAGGCAGCCAACGCCATTACATCAGCCTTCCTTGCCGTGGAGCCCAAAGCAGAATCAGTTTGCACGAATGCCAGTTGGCCGCTACCTGAGTTTCATCTACTGAATTCAAGCTGAAGTCTTCTAAAGCTAAGTACCCCGTTGGGGATCCTTTTTTTTGCACAGTGACTCAGTAGCACACCCCATCCTCGATCTATCCATTCTAAACACATTCCTGGTGATCCCAAAATTCAAAATGCTGCTCACCCTCCAGCAGCTGCTACCCATGCTCTCTAAGGATGCTTAGCTAGCCACCCTTTGTTTATAAGTTGCACAACATAGAATGATCTCATCACTACTGTGGACATATGTCAGAGGCTAGATTACTATATGCCCCCCCCCCCCAGTGTCTGACTACTGAGTCGACTGTTGTCAATATGGTAGGTACCAGGGTTGGATGATTTATTGAAGGATATTCTATTATGCATTTCTTGACATTTAGTTTTAGTCCGTTGCTCTGATGCAAATTAATTGTGTCAGATGTTTGTGGAGAACATTAGTGTTGGTGGGGTTGTCTGTGTGCAGATTTGGTCAGCCAGAGGCCTTTCACAAGGAACTCAACTAGTGAGAAGTAAATGCCAAAAAGGAGCAGTCCCAGGACTGACCCCTGAAGGACTCCTCTTGTGACTGGCCTCTTTGTAGAGGTGAACTCCACAGTTTTAACTTCCTCAGTTGTGTCTGTGAGTTGCTGTCCACCAAGTGACATAAGGGTTTATGCCTAACCTCATGAGTTTGTCAACACTGCTAGAGTAGGTTATTGTGTCACGTCTTGGCCAGGTAAGGGTAGACATTGTGAACCATTTTGCCCTCATCATTTGCTTTGGTGATCTTCTAAAAGTAGTCCACCAGGCTGAGTAGGCATGACATTCCCTATTTGCAAAATGTTACTTCTCCATTCCCATGTTAGCTTAGTTCATTGAATATTTTCTGCTGCTTTGACTATAATATTCTGTATGGCGGTTGTCATTCTCCTTAAGGGTATGCATCCAAAGTCCTACACACTATTTTTTAAAATTCCCTGTTTCATCACGGATTTATATTGATTCACTGACTGCAGTTCTGACAAACGTAAATAATTTGAAAAACATTCACCAAAATTACCTTCAGCAAACATCTGAGAGAATCTTTTTTTGCAGAGGAGCAAGCCTCCCTGCTGTCCAGGCACACACACGTGTGTGTGTGTGTGTGTGTGTGTGTGTGTGTGTGTGTGTGTGTGTGGATGGATATATATGTATATATATATATATATATATAGATATATATATACATACACACATACATATATATATATATATATATATATATATATATATATATATATATATATATATATACACACATACATATATATATATATATATATATATATATATATATATATATATATATATATATATATATATAGATCTACTTTGGAAGCTCGAACTTTCAAAACATCGAAATTCATATGCTCGAGATCATATTATTGAAGTTTTGAAAGTTTGAAACTTCAATAAAAAAATAAAAATAATTTTTTTTTCTACGTTTATGCAGGGGGGCAAGCCCCTCTGCATCCCCACACCCCCTGCTAATTAAGATCGCACTTTAGTGAAAAGAATGGTAAATTTCCATTTTGCACTGTACACTGATCTCTATTTAAACCATTTGAAGTTTCAAAACTCTGATGTTATGGTCTCGACCATATGAACCGCGAAGTTTTGAAACTTTGACCTTCCAAAGTTGACCTGTATGTGTATTATATCTACACCAACTCCAAGGATGCATAACAGTGGAGAAAGAGGCAAACACCACTGTAGGCAAAAGTAATTTTGGCTGACAGGAAAACTAAATTGTCCAGTTTGACAAGCAACCTTTCACAACACATCATCCCTTTCCACTTTGATTTATAACCTTCTGATTGTATTGTGTATATGAGCCTTAACTCTCTAGCTCTTAAGTATCCAATCAAATTGGGTGATCAACTTATCCCACTTAACTTCAGTCTTATTCCCCTGTTAAATAACTTCAGCTCATCTTTATTAATTCTTGTCAGTAACATCACCTCTGGTTGATAAAAATTTCACTTCTTGTTTCTTGCTGTCCATAGCCATAAAAAAGAGCTTCAAGTTTCTGTTTTATCTTTTGTCTAGTCTCTTCTCACATATCCTTAGCTACCATAACAGAACACTTTAGAATCCATACACCTTGTGTCTTTGTGTCTTTTCGGCTTTTTCCCAGCTAGGAGTCGTCACAGCGGAACTCCGGTCCGCTAATGATTGGCAGTAGATTTTTACGTGCCGAGTTGCCGGCCCTGATGCACAACCTTCAACGAAGGTACGCCCATTCACGCATGTCTCCACACACAAGACACACTAGCTGAGAATCGAACAGGACAACGTCTTACTGTGAGGCGACAGTGCTGCCGCAGCACCAACACAGCAGTTAGAATCCATACACCTAAATACTTTAAATTACCCTGTCCCCTTAAATGTAGGTATTGCCTTCATTACTTTTATATGTTAGCTTCTCAGAATGTTCCACAACACTGAAATGCCCTTTTTCTGAATTTATCAAGTACAAAATGGCAACATATGCCGATAAAGCTGTCTTTTCTTGATTACCATACCAGTTATAGCCTTGAGTATGTGAATCCTTTATTTTCTTTGCCAAAAAGCTCTAAATATAAAGCAGGTAACAAAGGGAAAAGAGGGGCCCCCCCTGTCTAGTTTCCCTGTTCAAACACAGATTTGTTGGAAAGGAGCACTTCCACCTTAACTTTTGCCTCCAGACTTTCATGTGTCCTTCTAATTAACCCTATTACTCTGTCAGGGAATGAAAATTATTCCATTCCTTATTCAAAAAATCCTAGCAGACTCTATCAAATGCTTTCTCTTCATCAGGACCCACCGACAATAATGCTTTTTCTTGCATTTTGCTTTCCTTTACATCATTATTCTGTTAATGTTGTTAAATGTTTGCCTCCAACCATCAAAATCACTTTGATACTTATCTATTATTTTTTTCAATATCTTTGTAGTACATATATAACACACTCTAATCCATAGTTTATAACTGATATTGGTTTATATGAAGTTAGGGCTGAAGAATCCTTAGCTTCTTTGAAGAATGCAACAACCACACTTTTCTACAAAGATAGTGGTTCTTCCCCTCATTTAAAATACTGTTAAACAAAACCTTACAGGTCTTTATCACTTTCTTCCCCCCTAACGTCCAGAGGAATGCCATCTATTTTTGAAGACTTCCTGGTTGATTGATTATACATCACCATTTTACCTCCTGCCTCATCTTCCTCTAATCTTAGCATTTTTAAGACACTTCCATATGGGCCTTTTCTTGGTTTCCACATTCTTTTGCTTCGTACAGATTTTCATAAAATTTCCAGAATATCTGCAGTACCTCTATAGGATCTCTGGTTATTTTCCTTGTCATAGGCTCCTTAAGCTTGGCAACAAATTTTGCTTTCTCTTGTGTAAGTGATTTATGTTAAACGTTTTGTGCTCTGGTGTTATGAAAAAATAATTGCTTAACTGCTGTCTTTTTAAACTTGTGCATAATTATCCAAATGCTCTTTTGTTTTCCCTTTAACACTGCTGTTGCTTCTCTTCTTGTTCTGTCAGATTCCCCCTTGTTCAGCAGTACTGTAACCTTTGTCAGCCCCACTGAGTAATTCTTATTCTTCTTTCCCAGATCTGTTTTTCTTTTATTTTTACTATTTTAAACACTATTTTCACTTTATCCGACTCGCTATTTATCCCTTCTGAAGTTTAGTCTTCCATAATAAGTAGTTTCCTGTGCCCATTCCTTAAATTCCTTTCGTTTTAACAGGTAAACAAGAAAATGCCAGGTTTTCATTTTACGTCATTACCCTGCATCTTCATCCTAGTTTTTATTGGTGAATGATCTAAAATACTTATTTGGGTATATGTTGGAGCTTTTAAATGAATATAAATACAAATAAATGTGGACCAAGTAATGCACTCCTGTTGCATGGGGTTGTTGCCTCTTAATTTGCAAATCTATGCATTTATATGTCCATGTCCCCAAGGTCAAGTCTTTCCCAGTTTATTGTACCTTTAGAAATATTACAAATTTTATCTCAAGTTCCTGCTGCTGAATTCATATCTTCCATATGAAATATTCTCTTGTATGTCTTCAGAAATCTGCCCCTTTTGTTATATTTTCCCCTGTAGATTATGCTGATCATCCTCAGTATTGCACATCAGTTTCTACTCCCCACTCATAATAAATCTATGCTGAAAATGATTACTTTTCCCAGAATTTATTAAGCTCCATAATAGCAGTTTTTGGTGGAATATAAACACATGCCAAAGTAAGACTCCACTGTTGCCAATAGCCCTTACTACCACAAATTTGTCATTTTCCCCCACTCCTTATAAACATTGGAGCTCCTCAATTAATCAGTATCATTACTTCCCTTTCCTTTGTTCTTGATAGTCTTTGTCAATTCATGTGCTCATTTTTGTCCAAATGGGTCTGCTGTAACATTGCTGTTTGCATACTACATTTCTTACTATAATTCAATACTATTTGCTTTTTTGTTTATACTTGTAAGGCTGTTTACATTCAGTGATAATATGGAACAGAGCAGCTGTTTTGATAGAAAGCTATTCCTCTCACTTATTAGACAAAACTGTTCTTTTGAATGTATATCCCCAGCTCTCTCTTACCTGTTGGCAACCTGATCTTTTATGCAGTTGCTTCTCATCTCCATTTGAACCTTTGTAGCATTTTGTATAACCTTTTGCTTCAATAAAAACACTCAATAAGTGAATTCTCAGAACCTCCATCCCCTAATTTAGAGCAAACTCACTATACTATATACATTTTCATCAAAAGTTTATCCGTCCAGGTAGGAGCAGTTGCCCTAAATTAATGGTTGAACCCATAGACATTACCTAATGTAAAATTAAGGGTCACGCATGCTAAAAACGCATAATACAGCGTGTGGCTTCCACTTATAGCGATCAGAATTATTCCCTCCTCTAACTCCCTGTGAGAGGGGATTAGCTAAGGCCCTCCCATCAGGGGAAGCAATAACCCCTGCCACAGGAGCTCATTTGTTCAGTGTTGTACTGCCAGTTGTAGGAATCACCCATTTGATCTCCTCAGTAGCCTGCATTAGTGGATTTCACAGCTTCCAGACTGAGATAAAAAAGGAAATTAATTTTACTCCAGAATATTTTGGTACCCATAAAGATGCTGTTGGGGAGACTGTTTTAAAATCTTCTTACATAAATACCTTTCTGAAAGTAGTCAAATTCAAAATGCTCACCTGCAAAGGCAGTCCTACCCCTTCTTCCAGACCACTGTTTCATGGTGATTTTACATCTGTAGGATGCTTGTCACATTCCAGTTGTTCCCATCTTTATATTGAACATTCAAAACTTCTGTCTCACACTTTCACAAAGAAATATCTTGTTGAAGTATATGATAGGCACAGACAAAAGACTGAGCTTTTCTAATATAAGACAAAATCTTGACGTTTCAGAAAATTTTCTTGGATTTCTGTCTTCAAGAAGCTAACTCTACAAGAAGGTTTCTCAAAATTGTAGGCCTCATGGCATCAGTGATTCTTAACCAGACTCAATATGAGAAGAATTCAGTGGTACTTAAAAAAAAATTGTTGGTCTGGCACCTGCATCCCATAGAGTTCCAGGTGCCAAGTGCTTGAATTTGTGATGTGAGTGTTAAGAGTATTGGAGGCATCCGATGTCTGTCAATCTAGACCAACCCTTCTCCTTCCAGACCCCAGTTCAGACAGTCCAGATGGTCTTGTAAGATTTTGCATGAAGAGCAGTGTCCAGGAGAGTTTGTGCAAGGTGAATGGGGTCCTTCTGTTGCTACAAAGCAGATACAATGCCAAAGAAATGTTTTCAGTGATTCAAGCCCTAGGCATTCTTCACCACTTATGGTCTCCAGGTCCCATTTTAGTGGTCACAGACAACTCTGCAGTCATTTAGTACTTGAATGAACAAAGAGGTACAAGATCATAGCATCTTTACCGTTTGGCAGTGATGATCTGAGAGCTAGCCTTACAGCATTCTGTAATGCTTCAGGCCTCATACTTCCCATCAGAGCAAGACACAGTGGCAGACAGAATAAGCAGATCCCAGACAGACCCTCATGGGTGAAAACTCAAGACAGAGTTCTTCTAGAATTTGACCCAGTTATGGAGACCACCTCAGATCTGTTCACCTCTCATACCAGGTAGCAAATTAATTTCAAGACATCCTTGCAATTATGCTTAGAGGACAGACACATTGTTCTTTCCTTGTACGGGAATGTTTCTTAATGCATTTCCACCCTTTCCTCTGATACCTAAGGTATTTCTGAAGATTCCGGAAGAATTACCAAAGATTTTTATGGTGACCCTCCCCCTTTGGCCCAGTCAGTTGGTTTTCCATTTTCATGGAATTAGCCAAGGGCAAATTCCACAAGCTTCCTCACACTCTGGATCTGCTCACACATTGTCAGGGGTGATTGGTGCACCCCATCTAACAGCAATTGCAACTGACAGCCTGAATTATTCTTTCTGGTTACATTTCAGGTACTTGTTTCCTGCATATGTGCAGCAGGTATTGAAGGGGATGAAAAAACCTGCAACTTGAAAATCAAAAGGTGCTTCAACAAAGTATTAGTTTAAGGGTGTGCACACTTCTGCAACCAGCTTATTGTAGTTTTTTTTATTTTTTGTATTTATTTTCACCTAATAGATTTGTTAATTGAATTGTACAGGTTATAGGTTACATTACTGAAAGTAAATAATGTGGGAAGAAGTAGCCAGGGAATTGTTATGGCTAGGCTTGTATAGGCCCTAGGGCTGATAGCCTAGTACCAACCTATGAACCTATGAACATTAAAGGTGGGAATAGTTTTGAAATTATTTATTGTGGTCTCATTTTTTTATCTCACAACAAACTGACATTTTAACAGTGGTGTGTAAACTTTTTATATCCACTGTATGGTTTGATGGTATCCAAATATGTTGTGTTGCTATTTGGCCTTGCTTATTTGTGCTGGTGTTTTTTTGGCTGCAGATTGTTGGTTTCAGGTCCTTCGTGGTTTTGCCTACTTAACACTAAAAGCTTAACCAACTGATTTCCTGTGAGTTGGGTTGGGCTTCCCCCAATGGGAGGAGCTTAGCCAGTTTGCTAATCACAGGGAGTTAAAGGAAATTATGAGCTCTGGAAAACTCCCAGTGTGGGTTTGTGCAGGCAAATAATCCACATGCCATGCAGACAGTGTGAAATTTAAACATCTGCTGTTACAGATAAGTAGGACTTGCACAAATACACTTTCTTTTCTTGTCTGTTTGTCCCTCCCAGATATGAAAAAAACAACTTGCATACTTTAAGTAAACATTAACTTTTATCCATAGAAAAAAGTGCATTGCCTGCCTTTAAATAAATAAGCAAACTAAATTTTGCACTATTCTGTGAAATGCATTGAAGTATTAAGGCTGCTGGGATGGCTTCTGCTATTTATCCAGTTCCCACAGTCAGCACTAACAAAAAAGGGTAATAACTTTTCAGATGCATGAACGAATCTTTAGAAATTTTACACAGAGCACAGTGTACAGAATTCCCCTGGACAGCCATGGGTACTCTTGTCTGCCACTGATGGCATTTGCTTATGGGGAAAAAACTAATAGCTTTACAGATGAAAAAAGCTTGCAATGTACCATGCCTTTCATTATTTTCTCTCTTTTTAGGCCTATTTGCTTAACAAATATCTGTAGTGTAAACCAAGGACATTAATCTAGTTATCCTCAACTGTATAAACAAGGGAAGTTATTGTCTTAATTCTACATATAATGTGATCAGTACACTTTTACATACTACCCCAGGAGTCCAAGATCACAACAGTATAACAACTTTTAACTTTCTTCTGTACATCATTTCTTATCTTGTTTTACTGTAAGGTCATTCTGTTTTACAGCTAAGAAAACATACTTGTTTATTTCAATATCTTTAACTTGTACAGTGGTCACTGATGACTCCCTCCCCATCATGTGAGTGCACATTATACAAAACTGCTTTACAATGTAACATACAATTTACATCATACCATTTTTATACATATTTTATTTTGTATTTCTTAACTGGAGTAGAGGCTTAATCCTATTGGATCTATTTTTGTATCATCCCAGGGATAAACGTAATAACTACATGACTTTATGCACAATGTGAAAGATAAAATACAATAATTAGATGTATAATATTCAAGGTGAATGTCAGAGCTGTTTTGAGGGAATAAAGACAATAGATACACGGTGTTATATACCAAGTGATTGTCAAAACACTATATATATACAAACATTTTATATAAGACTGGATATCGGAGTTGCCACGCCGAACGAATCACAATGAAAAGGAGAGTCAGAGAAAACTATTTAGAGTGAAGTAATGTAGGACGAGGTTAATTTATATGACCAGAGAGAGAAAGCATTTTCCTTTTCCTACAGCTTTGTAATGTACTTTTAGCTCTAATCTGGAAATGGGGTAAGAGAAATGGTCTTTAAGAAAAGAAGGGCAAGATTTCCAGAGTTTGGGACCAAGGATATGAAAACATGGTCTGTGCACTGAAGACTAGTTTGGGGGGTTTGAAGGCATGGACCTGACTGGTGAGAATTTGTAAGGTTTTATGCTGCTGCATTTTGAGTAGTCTGGAAGTAAGTGGGGGGGGGGGTCTCATTCTTGATAAGTTAAAACAGCTGAGAGGCAAGAAGGAAATTAGCATGTTGTTACAGGTAGCCCGTTAGCTTTTTCAATGGCTTTGCAATGGTGGTCATTTTTGGGGGGGGGGTGATGAGTCTGCCTATCGTATTTCAGATAGCTTGAGTGGTGGATATATTTCGTTTAGAGTCTGCTGCAATCAGTGGGACACCATATCTTAGCTGAGCCAATAAGATAACTTCAATATGGCATTCTTACAGAATCTATAAAGAAAGGGAAAGATCCCATTAGTCCAGAATTGGAGTGGGGTTGATTTTTGGTTTATGTAGTCCAAGTGGAGATGGAAATTTGAGAAGAGATTCAACCAACTCCTTAGGTATTTTCTGAATAGAGTGGCATTTCCAGTAGGGTTCGTATGACCAAAGTTTTGTAGATGTCTAAAGATACACATGAGCCTTTGCCAAGTACCAACAAAAATGTTTTAAGGTGTTGAGCAATATATTTTTTTTATCATTGACCAAGAGCATGAAAATCCGGCTGAAGTTTGAATTCAAGAGAGGAGAGTTAATGGTTAAAGCAGAATAGGACCATTTTATCAGTATAAAGTGGAGAGGGAAGATAGGTTAATCAAAAGGGAGTTTGTTGGTGCAGTTAGAAAAAAGGAGGGGTGCCTTTCTGCAGAGGGACTGATGGAGTGGTTGAGGAGTTGAAAGCCACTGAGAAATGGCAGTTCAAGATGTAGTATACAGTATTCCTAAGAACAAAATCTATTTTATTTACAATTATTTCTTCATTCCTTCACTGTCGTCCTAAACATTAATGACATAAAATGGTGTGTATGCATTTAACATCCCACCCACAAGTTTTCATCGAAAGGAAAATACGGTAATTTGCTCTAATTGCAAATTCATACTTCCATGATTGTACCTTATAAGAGAAAGCCCACTGACTAGCAGTAACTAACAGAGCCGTCTTTGTACTCCATTACCTATTTTTTCAAAATTCTACGTCTTTGATGTTGCCTACCTCTTGAACAGTTACACTAAGTCAGGGAACAAAACAACTCCCTTAGAAACATCCAGGAAAGTACATTTGTGTTGGCCAGCCCTAGTTCCAAAGTAGCTATAGGAGAAAAAGCCCTCTGAGAATAGGACAGGCTGTCTGGAACCAGCTATCCATTGATATAAACAAATACAGAAAAACTTCAAAAATTCTAAGAAAAAATGTAGGTGGCACTTGCAAGATGAATCTAATTAGGTCCAACTGCTTTCACCACACTGGCTAGTTCTGCAGCTTGTAACGGCAGGTAGGCAAATGCATAGTAATCTTTACTCTTGTACATAATGTAAACATTTTTGCTCTCCAGTCTTGCCAATTACCACATTCTTAATATTATTTTTCTGTAATGATTTTGCTGTTAAGTTTATTATTTACTGCATACTTAATATTATTCTTCTGTATTCATTTTACTCTTAAGTTTATTCTTGTAGTTCTGTACCCTAGTTTTAGCTGAAAAGGGTCAGTAGATCAGCCCATGGTAACAAAACTGTAAAATAAAAATAAAAAATAAGAAAAACTTCAGTCACTTGGCCACTTTTTCTTGCAAAGCCACATTTGTTTCACATATCTATTCCTGCATCCAGTTGGACTGATGCTGTATAGACTTCCAGGTATTGACTAGTTTCAGTGCTGCTGATCTCCTATTTCTCTCACCCAGTCTCTGTTTCAAGTCCATGGTACTCCTGATACTTCTGGTCTGCTCTTGTTCTTTTCTCTTCTCTCTCTCAAGCATTTTCCTTTGGAACAATGGAAAAAGGCTTCACTGTCAAAATTCTGCATCAAAAATTGCTTTGATCCTCCAGGGGAAAAATATTCTGAAGACAGCTGGAGAAAGACAGCAGCTTGAATTCCATTTTTGGATTATTTGCCTGTTTCCAAGTTTGAATTTCACACCTGCTTGTCGACATTCCTTGCTGGAAAAGTATTGCATGTTCAATAGATAGATCACTGTTACAGTAGCCTAAGCTCTTTAGGTCTTGCTTCCTGCACAGGCCAGCATCTCAGAGCTTTAGGCGCCCTCCAGATTCTCCAACTGCCAGAAGCACAAGGCACTCCATATAAATATCACCTGGAGTGGCAAAAAGCTTCAGAGCATTTTTGCCACTGAAGTGGATGCTTCTTTGGTGGATACAGTGATTTTCTTATCCGGCTACAGATCCTTAATTTGTTGAACTTAAAACAATGTGGAAACATTGCCATCTGCTGTAAAGAGAGCGAAGTCGAGCAATTCTTGTTGGTCCTTTGAAATTAAAATTATTTCATCAGTGCCTTTGATGTTTTACAAGTCGGCTCCAGTCCGGCTGGATGGGGACTTCCTGCCTATTGTTTTAAGGCTAAAGTTAATGACCAGAATTTACATGTGGAATGTCCTTTATTGCTCTAAGTGTAAAATAATGTAAATGCAGTTAATGTGTAGCCTGGGAACTCCAGGAAGGGTGAAAAAGACGATGTAATATTTATCAGAACTGGAGTTTCAATTTAAACAGTGAGAACCAGAGATTAAGCATTTTTGTCTTGATATCCAGCTTATCAGCACTCTGCCTGTGTCTTAAGTAAGTTATCTTAAAAGTGTGTTTTCTTGTAGAAATAGCTAGGACTATAAAGATTAGACTTGGGTGTTTTTCTTTTATGTCAGAACTGTACTACTGAATTATTTTAAGTCTCTGTGTGATTTCTGAACTCTTGAATAGCACTGTGGTGTAGTAGTATTGTCTTGTGTTTTTAGTATTTATTATTAAATATTTTTAAACCATTTTCAACTGTGGCTGGTTTATGTAGAGATAATTTAAGCTCTAGAGGACATTGCATGCTTATAAATAATCCTGGACTAAGTCCTTCCAATAAGCCTTGATTGCTTAAGTTACACTACTATTGGATGTTAATATTGTACAGTAATAATTGGACACCCTTTTAAGGGCCTTTGGGTAGCTGATAATTATTAGCTGGTGGTGGCAGTAATCACTGCCTTATTGTCTGGGTATAGGGGCACAGCTGGAGAGTCTGTGACAGCCTTTCCTAGGAGTGTCTGTGAAGTTGTATAAATGCTGATCTCAAAGCGTGTGTGTGTCTGTCTGTCTGTGTGTGTGTCTGTGTGTGTCAGCTACTTGGGCAGGCACACGAAGCACTAGTTGGACAGAGAGGGTACTGGAGGTTTTAGCTTGCCAGCTAGGCTAAGATCTGGACCCTATAGCTGTGCCAGTGGGGAGTCTTATTGGGGACCTGGGGAGCAAGGGAGCGACTAGCCCAGGACTGACTGTGATCTCTTAAGGGAAATTGCACTTTACAGTGTGTATCTGTTATCATTTCTTCTCATATGAGATGCCCTCTCTGGTGTTAGTGGTGAGGATTGAGGCCCCTTGATTGCTGGGCCAGAGCATGGGCGTTCACACGACTCATCAGTGTTCCACTGCATGCATTCCAGACCTCTTTCCTGACTTACTGATGGAGCAGAAGTCTGTTTCTTGAAGTGTTATCTTCTTTGGCACATAAAATGTGTGAGGAGTCTTTAAGGATTGTTGTTCTTGAGACCACCCATCTTGCTCTCCCAGTGCTCCTGGTATAGCCTTTCAAGGTACCAAAGACTGGAAAATAGTAATTTCCTCTGTGATAGCAGGGATGCTCTTAGTGGTAAGGGAAAAATGACTTGTTTTGGGAAGGAGTGGGAGAAGGCTTTTCACTGTGGCTGTGATTGGTTTGTGTTGTTGGGTCCAGTGTGCCTCATGGTTTGGATTTATTCTGGGTGAACATGCATATTGAGGAAAACATCTAGTCTGTTGTTTTTGTTTACATAGATAGGGGTGATTTACTGGGATTTACAAAGGAACTCATTACTGTTTTTTGGTCTTTCTTGCAGTCTTCTGACAAGAAAAGGAAAACAAACCCTTGTTATTCTGAAATGATTTTTTGAGTCAGAAGAGCAATCAGTGCAGGGGGAGGGGTGTACTTCAGGAGTTTCTTCTCAGCAATAGCATTTTAATTTCAGGACAGTGTAGCTTCAGACTTTCTTGCAGAAAAAATTTCTTTCACTGACTTTATCTGATATGAAAGAGATGTTTCACTGATATCGGAGTGAAATTTCTTTGTCACAGAAAATGCATTACGATTTTATTACAGCTATAGATGCCTAAAGCTGCACCTATCCCTCCTGTATTGCTTGCGTTAGAGAGTGTTTTTCTCACTGCATCAAGCCTGTCTGATTGTCAATATTCTCCCCTCTAAGTGGTCTGACAGGTTGTACAAGGTGCCCAGGATGCACAAATACCTGATGTTCATCATGTTTCACTGTTGTAGTCATTACACTTGGGTTATCCTGCTGGCAGGCTACCCACAGTCGGCCTAAATTCCAAAGTCCTGGTCCGGCGTCGGTTGCTGTCTACTCTTCCCTGACGTCAGTGCACCAGGGGTATATAAGATGCAGTCAATGCCATTTTCTTCAGTCTTTCTTGCCGCGCGGTGGCCGAAGCAAAAGCAGTTCGCATGTGCCGGTCAGCCGACTCCTGAGATTTTTGAAGCGAATTTCAGATCCGAAGTCTTCAATAAAGCTAAGTACCCCATTAGGGAAACTTTTTTCTTGCTCCAGACCGATGTCAGAAAAAGTTAACAGTTGTATTTCTTGTGGGAAGCAAATACCTCATAAGGATTTCCATTCTTACTGCGTTCCTTGCCTAGGCCCTGACCACAACGTTGCTAGCTGTCGGTTTTGTGCTAGATTTAACCAGCGCACTATTAAGCGTAGGTACGATTTTGCCTTTCATTACTTTGGCCGAAGATTTAATTATATAATGCTGTCGTAACAGCCGATGACCGGAGTTTATAAAAAGCGCAAGGAAAAGAACAGGCATCCGAGGTCCAACACAGACGACAAGGCCTCCGCTAGGTCAGTCACTGGTTCGCTGGTTCTCAGTGAGGCACTTTCGCAGCCCCTGATGCCCTCTACCTCAGAGCTACAGGCCTCTACCGACTCCCACGTGGAGACAGCTAGGCCTCTGGATACTCAAGGTATTGGACACTCGGAAACTATTCCCTCAGATGGGTCTGGAGTCGCTGAGCAGGCATCGGCTTCTGAGGGTGTTTTCAGACCTACACAGTTATATGTTAAGCCAACCTCAGCTTCCAAGGCAAAGACTAAAACAGCTTTAAAGACAAAGAAACAAGTATAGCATTCTCCTGGACAGACTTCCATGCCTAAAAAACACTTGCTTAAAATAGCCGAAGACCTAATTACTTTGATTAGGGGTTCCCATCCCCCTCCTGATAAGAGGCCTAGGCAAGACACAGAATATGATTCCTCTGATCAGGTTTCCATTTCCTCTGACTCCTCTTCAGAACAGGGATACTGTCTGCCTCCCTATGAGGATTCTGATGCTGAAGAATCTATCCCTTCAGCTACTCCTCCTGAGGATTATTCTTTTGGGGAAACCCTGCATACTATGAGGGAGCATTTCCACTGGGAGAGCCAGGATTACTCAGAATCAAAGAAAAGTATCAGAGACTTTCTTTTACTACACCAGCATAGACCTCTTGCTATTCCACCTGTTCTAGACATTGTAGATGATGTATTCTTAGAGTCTGACCTGTCTCCTGACTCTTTGCCTCCTGCACCTGTTAAGCCAGACAGATACTACAGGGTTCCAGACTCTCATAAATTTCTTTGTAAAAACCCTGCTGCTGACCCAGAAACAGTATCTCAGGGTCTCAAAGGGGTTGAGGCCTCTACAGCTAAAAACCCTGTTCCCTCGGATAGGGATTCTAGGTCACTGGACAGATGGGGGAAAAAAAAGTTTACACTTCTGCTACCTTGGCTGTAAGGGCTTTAAATGGTCAGTTTCATATGCTTAAATATCAGCAATACTTAATGTCACTGCTAAAACAGAAAATGTTGACAAATTCTGAATGTTCTGAAAATAAAGAAATGCAGGATTTATTGCATGCAGCTGAGCAAGTGGGACAGCATACTTTGCAATGTGGTTTTGATTCACTGGAGGCCTCTTGTAGGGCCGCTGTTACAGGTTCTGTTATTAGAAGGCATGCTTGGTTAAAGGAACAGAATCTGCCTGATCATGTTAAAGCAAAATTATTGGATGCCCCATTACAGCATGATACTTTGTTTGGTGTTAAGGCAGAAGAGGTGTTGAAGAAAATGGAGGATAAAGCGAAATCTATGCAGACAGTAAAAGATTTCTTACAGGTACAACCTCCCAGATTTAGCAGGAACTGGCCTTCTAAGAATTTGTCCTTTCCAGTGTCAGACAGACCACAAAGAGGCAGATACAGATGCTCTAGAGGCAGACAACAACCCCAGGGCTCATACAGGCCCAAACAAATGGGGTGCTACTACCTCCAAAAGCAGAGAAGACAAATCACAGCCATATAAAAAACAGTCCCAATGACTTCTCTCTGCCAATGCCAAGCACTTATCTTTTGGCAGCACCCTTACGGGGAAAGCTAGCACTTTTTTCACAAAATTGGCAGATGATCACCCAGGACAAATGGGTCTTAAACATAGTCTCTCAGAGCTACAGGTTCCACTTTCACACCCTTCCAAAGGCAAAAGGTATGCCAGACCTGCCACACAAAGGGCAGAGGCACAAAAACAAGTTTCATTTCTCATGGACATGAGGGCTATTCAGCCAGTACCACAGCAAGAGCACTGACAAGGATTTTACTCAAGACTTTTCTTAGTACCCAGAAAGGACAAAGCTTGGAGACCACTTCTGGACCTGTCTATTGTAAACACTTTTCTGGATGTTCCAAAGTTCAAAATGTTGACTCTGCAGCAGCGTCTGCCCATGCTGGGCAAGAAGGCTTGGCTTGTAACGTTGGACCTCAAAGAGGCATACCTGCATGTCCCAATCAGACAATCTTGCAGAAGATACCTCAGATTTATAGCTGGTTCAATGCACTACCAATTCTCTGCACTACCCTTTGGCTTATCTACTGCGCCCAGGGTCTTCACAAAATGCCTGGCACCAGTAATTGCATTTTGCAGACAGAGGAATTCAAATATATCCCTACTTGGACGACTGCCTTATTCAAGCAGAGAACAAAGGCATTCTACTAAAGCATCTGACGTTTGTAAAAAGATTACTAATTTGCCTAGGGTACACAGTAAACGAAAAGAAATCAAAACTAGTACCCTTTCAAGAGATAATTTTCTTGGGTGCAAGCTTAAATACAACTGCCCAGATGGCTTATCTCACGCCAAACAAACAAAGGCAACTGACTTCATACTTCAAAAGCATGGCAACAAAGACCCAGTTATCTGCAAGAAAAAAATCTGCAGGCTTTGGGCTTCGTGGCCTCCTGCATTCTGCTAATTCCATATGCAAGACTGCATATGAGGAAGCTACAGTGGTACCTAAAAAGTGTTTGGACTCAACATTGCCACAGCCTGGAGACATTAATTACTCTCATTCCCTGCCTGCAACAGAAGTTTCGATGGTGGGCTCAGGCCTGTCACCACAACAAGGGACAGCCATTCACCTTACCCACAGCCAGGCAGACACTAACAACAGATTCATTAGATTATGCCTGGGGGGGGCCCACATGGCAGGAAAATGTATTCAGGGCACATGGCCCGCAAGCCAAATGCATCTTCATATCAATCAAAAAGAGATGCTAGCTGTACAGAATGCCCTGACAACCTTCAAGGATTTACTCCATCCAGGACAACTGCTGATAAAAACGGGCAATACTACAGTCATGTGGTACATAAGCAAGGAGGCACACATTCCTACCCCCTCTGCAGACAAGCCATGTTGTTGTGGAACACAGCATTGACTTATCAAGTGCACCTGCAAGCACAATTCCTGCCAGGAAAAACAAATACTCTGGCAGATGAACTAAGCAGAAACCTCATGGACCCTCACGAGTGGAAACTAGATCCACAAGTCTTCAGCATGATAACAAGGAAATGGGGATGCCCAGACATAGAGCTATTTGCCTCCCCTCACAACTGCCAACTACAGAGGTTCTGTTCAAGGACTTGTCACAAACAAGCATGGAAAGTGGATGCTCTATCATTCAGCTGGAAAACCCTTACGGTTTATGCCTTTCCTCCTCTGCCTCTCCTCCCCAGGGTACTCCTAAAGGTCAGACAAGAGAAGTCAAGAATGATACTGATTGCCCCAGACTGGCCACGCTAGCACTGGTATCCAATCCTAAAGAACTTGTCTTAGGGCCCAGCCTGGACTTTACCTCAAATTCCTCATCTGCTGACCCAACAAAACGATCAGATCCTGCACAGCCAACTCAGAACACTAAATCTGGCTGCATGGCGGATATGATAACCATTCAGGACCCACCTCTCTCTAAAGCAGTTATGGATGTTATTTTGGAAGCCAGGAGGTCCAGCATCAGAAAATCTTACGCAGAAAAATGGAAGAGATTCTGTGCTTGGAACCAGGCATAAGAAATTGACACACTTGTACCAAATATTCCTCAGATTTTACAATACCTAACTGAGATGCTGGACAGAGGCCTATCCTTCTCATCAATTAAGATCCATGCTTCTGCCATTTCAGCTCACTACAATATGGACCCACCTATTTTTTCGCATCCACTGCTGAGGCAGTACCTCAGAGGGGCCAAAAACATAAGACCTCCAAGGAGAGCACCAGTACCTACATGGGACCTCAATTTTGTCTTGGAAAAACTCACACTGCCTCCTTTTGAGCCAGCCAGTCGACATAAAGTTCTTATCATGGAAAACAGCTCTGCTCCTAGCAATAACTTCAGCAAGAAGAGTCTCAGAGTTACAGGCATTAATGGCGGTGGAACCTTTTATTATTTTCCATCCGGATAGGGTTTCTCTAAGGACAAACCCAACATTTATGCCTAAGGTGTAGTGTCCAGTGTGGCTCTTAACCAAAACTATTCATTTGCCTACCTTTTATCCAAACCCACAGAATAAAGTGGAGAGACTTCTGCATTCTTTGGGCATACACAGACAGCTACACTTCTTTTTGGACAAAACTAAAGCTTTCAGAAAGACTGAGCAACTTTTAATGGCATATGCTGCAGGATCATAAGGAAAGGCCATTTCAAAGCAGACTATTTCAAAATGGATAGGCCACTACAGTCGTTTCTGCTATTCTCAACATGGCAAAACACTGCCTAAGGGCATTAGGCCACATTCTGCCAGAGCAGCAGCCACTTCAGCAGCCTTCCTCAGAGGAGTACCAACCAAGGATATTTTGGAGGCTGCGACTTGGACTTCAGTGCACACTTTTACAAAGCACTACCACTTACCTCTTTACTGTAAATCTAGACCAGGCTTTGCCACTGCAGTTCTGCAGGGCTTCATAGCCACTCCGAATTCTATTTAGGCCCAGCAACTCAACTTCGGCTTTGGGATTCAACCCAAGTGTATTGACTGCAACAGTGAAACACGAACATAGTACAGTTGTGTACCTACCATAAATGTAGATATTTGAATGTATTCACTGTTGCAGTCCAGGTTACCCTTTCTCCTTCCATCCCCCTTTTCATTGCTGGGACTTATCTGTACTTCTCTATTCTATACAGCCTATGTGGTGTATTTGCTTGTAGATGAAGGTAATGTTTATGTTAGTGCATGCTTTTTTATAAGCAGAATTTTTAGCCTACCCTTTTGGGGGCACCTGACATCTGGGGCAAGAAAAACTGAAGAAAATGGCGTCTGCTGCATCTTATATACCTCTGGCGCACTGACGTCAGGGAAGAGGTGACAGCAACCAATGCCGGACCAGGACTTTGGAATTCAGGCCGACTGCGGGTAGCCTGCCAGCAGAATAACCCAAGTGTAATGACTGCAACAGTGAATACACTCTAACATCTACATTTATGGTAGGTACACAACTGTACTTTTTTCTAATCCTAAAGCAGAACCAGAGGTAATTTCTCTTTCTAAACGTACTGCTACTAACCCCATTCCTTCTGACAAAGATGGGAAAGTAGTGGACAAGTTGGAGAAGAAAATGTAGTCCTCTAGTTCTTTACCTTTCCGGATTTTAAACTGTCAGGCTCATATATTAAAGTTTTTGCTTGTGTCTGTTGAGAGCAAGCAGAAGTTAATGGTTAATCTTCCTTCTTCTGAGGTAAGTAATTCATTAAATGCTTCTATGACAGCTGTTTCTCAGGTGACTAAGCAGGTTTCAAAATGTGCTAATGATTCTGCTGATTCTACCTTCAGAGCTGTTACATCTTAGTCAGTTTTGAGAACATTTACTTGGCTTTGTTTTTAAAATCTTCCTGATTTTAAATTCCCTTTTTGAGATGGGTGATGAAATGGATAACTCAGATTTTTCATCTCCCCTCCCCCATTTTCATACCAAATAAATCTCCCTCCTCCCTCCTTAGCTTTTTTCCAATAAGCAGTTAAAACAGCAAGAGGCAATAATCGGGATTAAAAAAAAAATGGAAAAGGAGCTCAAAAAAGAAAAACAAAGAAAAAAAAAACTGCAAAAATCAAGGACAGTCCTGTCGGCATGACTTATTCATCTGTTCAGGTTCTCCCTCCCTCTCAACCTGGCATCCTTTTTATGTCCCTGTTGCTTCATTTTCCCTATTAGCATCAGTTAGTTTCAGACAGTTGGGTTGTGAACATAATCCACTAGGGGTAATGTAGGCATTGGGAGTTATTCCTCCTTTTCAAGGTATTCTTTCTTGCCCAGGACACCATATCTCTGCCTTTCCTTCTGTTCTGCTCAATTTGCTGTCTTAGAGTCATATAACCAGTGCCTGTCAATCCCGTAGTCAAAGGTTATTATTCAAGGGTATTTCTAGACCCAAAACCAGCAGGATTGTGGAGACCAGCGCAAGAACTTTTTTTTTCTAAACAGTTTTGACAGGAAATTCAATATTTTACACCTTTGATTCCTCATTTAGCCTTTATGATAAAACTAAATCTAAATGGCATTCATCACATTACTATTGTCAAACATTGCAGGCTTTTAAGATTTGCTGTGTCTGGCTTAAATTATCAATTTTCTTTTTTACCAATTGGACTCTCCACCACACCAAGGGTATTCACAAAACACTTATTAGCCCAAGTCATTTATCACAGACTCCATGGCATTCACATTTGTTTCCATATTTGGATGATTGCCTTATCTTTGGAGACTTTTACATCAGCTGTCGAGTCAAGCAACTGTTCGGCAGCTTCTACTCATTCAGGGTTTTCGGATCAATGTGCATAAGTCTTTTCTCATCTGATCTCACAGACTGACGTTTCTGGGATGTTTGCTGAATGCAGCCTTGGGAAGAGCCTTTGTTCCCTAAGACAAGTGAATATATTTCTGCAGTTCTTTAGTTTCTCCATCCTAAGCCAAGCATCTGCAAGCAAGTTTGTCAGGATTGTAGGCTACATGGCTTTAATGATTACCATTCTACCCTTTGCCAGACTACATACGTGAGAAAAATACAATGATACTTCATGTCAGTCTGAATTGAGCATGTACACCCTTTGACTTTCTAAATTACAGTTCTGGAGATTATAATGAGATAGCTCACAATTCATCTGTTCCGTTCTCGTATCCAAACTCCTGCCCCCCCTTCCCTTAGTCATCGTCAAAGAAAATTCATACCTGCCATGGGAAGTGGTTTTAAAAGGGATTAAAGTGCAAGCTCTTTCAGACCCAGTAGAGAAAAGCACATAAATGTCAAGAAAGATGTTGGCTGTCATTAATGCTTTTTAAGCTTTGAAACATTTCTTGTCCCCAGGACATCTGCAAGTGTGCACAGACAACACCACAGTGATGCGTGGATAGGCAGGGAGTTACATATCATATCCTACTTCCCTTGCAGACTGGCTTCAATAACCTGGGACTTAACAGTTTAGCTCTGTTTGACTCTTCAGTATTTATACATTCTGTTAGAGCAAAACCTTATTGCAGACAAGCTCAACAACACCAGGATAGACCCCCACCACACACACACACACAAGGTTCATCCTGGGTCTTACAAGAACTGCTCCAACTGTAGGGGACACCACAAGTTGACTTATAGGTTTATAGGTGTATACTAGACTAAGGAACACTAGGGCCCTTATAATCCTAGCCATGCAACCAAAATGTGTACCACAAATTTGATTTTATATAGAGAGTGATTTTTCTGACTGCCTGTGTCCATCAGAGACATAGGTGCCAGACAAGGGATGAATTTCTGATCCGTTGTTCCAAACTCTGCTTAAAAAGGGATAGGGAGGGATTCTGCTTCAAATGGTTGGGAGGCCTGTTTCAAAGAATGGGAATGCTCTGAGAAACCTCTCTCGCTCTCTCTGCCTCCCTACCTCCAACTCCTTTCAGAACAGACAATTTAGGAAGTTCTACTCCAGCATTCCTTGCAGTGAAGTCTGGAAAACGTATTATGTTTTCCTGTCTCGCCTTCATTCTTACTTGGATGGGTCAGTTCAGAGCCGATCCGCGGCTCCGACTCGGCCGATTACATAGCTGGAAGTCTCAAATTTGGCTTGTGGCAGGTAGGTATCCCATGATGCAGTGGTACAACTCTCCAGATCTCGTTTGCCGCTTTACGAGGTTGGATGTGCTCTTCTTGGCTGTGGCTAAGTTTTTGTCTTTTTTCACTTTACTAACTTAAACTTTTAGGATTCTTACATTTGTAGTGTTTTGGTGTGATTAGATAGTTTTAGTGTGTAGCTTACCTTATCTCCTTTCTACTGTTGTGTGGTGCTGTTTGGCCGTCATTTTTCACAGGCCTTCTTGTATCCCGTAGTTAATTATCGTAGTGGTGTGTTGTTTTAGTCTACTGTCATAGTTAGTTTGTCATAAATTAGAGAGCTAATTGCTCGTTTTAGTTAGAGGGCTTTTAGTGTTATTGTTAGTGTGCGAGTTCTTTCCTTGGTATCTAGGTCCATTTAAGTTAGAGGTCCTAGTGCTCGCCTTTAGTCAGAGCAAGTTAGTTTTCTAATATGTCTTAATACTTCTTAGATGTGCAGTGTTTATTAGCTTAGAGTGTGTTTATATATCTAGCAGTGTTCTGAGTTATTTGCTTTTTGTAATCCTTTTGGGGAACGTCTTTCTTCTATCATGTCTGAAGACTCTAGGGAGAAAGAGCATAAGCCTTCAGGCTTTGAAAAATGTCAGAACTGTACCCAGAAAATTTCAATTACAGATGGACATGTCATTTGTATATATAGTCTGGGGGCTATACATTTACAGGCAAATTGTACTTTCTGCCACTCCTTTAGTGCACATGTTACAGGAGAGGAGAAACAAATTCATTAAGGGACTCTTAAAGCCAACTTTTGAGGAAGCTGTGCAGAGTGCTGCTTCTTCCAAGAGCGGTAAACCATCCAAAAGGCCTTCACCTGTCTCTTCAGCTCAGTCTGAGCCTCCAGAAAAATTGTCAAAACTTTCTAAGCCATCTACTTCCTCGGCTCCACAGGCCTCGGAACCGAGAGAGGTCATCATTATTGACGAGCCTGGTTCTTCGGCCCCAAGGTCTTCGGCGCCACAAGATACCATGTCTCGGAGCCAGTCCATTGACATTCCACTGGTCTCCCCTACCTTGAGATATCCCATTTTGGTGAGATCTCATTCACCTTCTCTATCCTCCAGGTCCACTAGGAGCCTGTCTGATGACGTGGAGTGGGTGGTGCACAGACTCTTGAAGTCGCCGGAGTTAGTTAAATTCTTCTCAGCTCCGACCCATCAGGTCTTGGAGCCTTCCAAGACTCTTGCATTCACTGTTGTTCCTCCTCTGAGCCAAGCTGGATCTTCGGAGCCGGAGTGCCTGGTACCACTTACTGTAGAACCGTCGGTTCTGGGACCCCCTTCGGAAATTACGGAACCAACATCTGCTCCGACACTCTCTGCACTGTCCGGAGTGTCTGAGTTTTGGTTCTCCAGCCAGCACCTGGAGGAATACTCGGACCTGAATTTCTTCGGTTCTGAGTCTACCCCTTGGTGCATCGGCTCTGGTGAGCTCGGCTCCTACATCGGCCTCGGAGCTGATCTCTCTGGGGCCGGAGGTGTCCTCCGTCTCCTCGGAGCCAGAGATATCCTCTGAACTGGTGGGATCTGCTATCGAGCTGATGAGGAGTGTGCTGTCCCCCTCTACAGCTCTACATAGGGTTACTGGCATCCCCCCCCCCAAGGCACCGGCTACTGTCTCGGCAACACCCCATCCACCGGACAGTAGAGATCCAGATCCTCAGGATCCCCCATTGGGCGAACCTCTCTTCCGAGGCCTCCCCAGAATACACTTCTGAGGAGCCCCCTCGAAAGGGGACATGCAAGAGGAATCATAGACTCCTCTGATGAGTCTGTTACCTTAGATACTGGCCTCGAGGAGTCAGAAGGGTCCCCACGGTCATCCTCTATCTCATTTGCAGATATCCTGGAGATCCTAAAGCAGAGAGGCGGCTGGAAAACCATCACCCCCTTCTGATGAGAAGTCTGTGTACCTGAAGGCCTTTGGATCTCAACCTTCAGCCACCTGGGTGTCTCTGCCTTTTGATGAATTAATGGACTTGGTCAGTCGAAAGGCATGAGAATCACGTGACACTATGGGGACCTCACAAAGGGTGTACCTGTAGATGCTATGGTGGTGGCAGCAGCCACCAAGAAGGAATTTTCTGAGACATCCTCATCTGTTCATCCTCCGAACAAAGATTCTCGAACGATGGATAGATAAGGGTAGTGTGTCTTTTCATCAGCGACTTTTACATTCCAATCGCTGAACTACCTCACTCACTTTACAAGGCTGCAAAGAGATGATCTGAAAGAGCTAGGAGAAACTGTACAAGGTTCATTAGCTGCTGGGGTGAATGAAAAAGTCTCCTCCCAGCTATCCACCTTAAATTCTGTCGTCAATCCATGAGACTGATAGCTTATACAGTGGATGGAGCGAGCAGGTTGCACTTGTGTAATTTTGCGGAACCTTTTAAGTCTACCTTTACTAACGTCCCCTTTGATGGTTCCACACTTTTTTGGACCCAAAGTAAAAGACACACTCACCAGATTCGAGCAGGAAGGGAAAACTCTGTCTGCCGTTGGAGTACGCTTTTCTGTACCTTCAAGACCTTACCCTAAAGGTCAGAAGAGTGGAAAAATGTAGTTCAAAAGATCCCAAGGAGCTTTCCAAGACACACGAGGTGAATCCTTCCCCATGGGCAGAGGGGAGGCAGCAATGGTAGACGTCATGGAGGCAGAGGGGGTCCATAAAACCAGGGTGACCATGATTCCTTTCATGGACGGTCCCTGTCAGCACTCCTGAAAGGAGGCCTGCCTGCTCTACTCTGGAGGGAGTCGCGGGATGTTTGTCTTTGTACCCAGAAGCCTGGCAAAGTATCACAAAAGACAAGTGGGTACAAAGTATAATATCCAGAGGATATTCCATTCCCTTTTGCCACCGTGTCCCACAAATCAGAACAGTCCCGGATGTTCCACCCTATCTAAGGGAGCAAGCAACTATAGAAATCCAAAAGTTGCTGACAAAAGAGTCATCCAAGAAGTCCCCGCAGACCAAACAGGATTCAGACCTTACTGAAGATTCTTTTTGGTGCCAAAAAGAACAGGGGAGTGGAGACCCATATCGGATCTTAGCAAGTTAAACAAATCTGTCAAAAAATCAAAGTTCCAAATGGTGACACTGCAGTCAATACTTCCCTTCTTAGGGAAAGATGACTGGATGTGCTCAATAGACCTCCAAGATGTGTACTACACATAAAAATGGACAGAGCATTGAGGAGTCACTTACGCTTCCGGCTGGGAGACTGTCATCGTCAGTTTCGAGCTCTACCCTTTGGTCTCAGTACAACCCCCAGGGTGTTCACCAATTGTATGGCAGTAGTAATGGCTCACTTGAGACATCTTGGATTCCAAGTGTTTCCGTATTTGGACGACGGGCTCCTAACTGCCACCACCAAGCATCTACTCCAACAAGCCAGGGATGCGACATTGGAAATCTGTGCTCAGTTAGGCATAACAGCCAACTTACAAAAATGTGCCTTGTTGCCCTGTAAACATATTACCTTCATAGCCGCAAACCTACACACTTTCTATGATGGCACATGTTCCAACCGACAGAATTTCAGCCCTAAGACAGCAGGTACTTCACCTTCTTGACAAGGTAAAGGCAAAAATAGTTCGGAAACTCCTGAGGACAATGGCTTCAACCATAACACTAGTTCCTCTTGCCAGGATGCATATGAGAATCCTTCAGTGGCTCCTGTTCTCCCAATAGTCGCTTCAAGAACTTCCTATGTCCCACCTGATCGGTATAACGGAGTCATGCAAAAAGGCCCTACAGTGGTGGATCCAGTGCAACCATGTGACTATCAGGAGACCCTTTATTCCACAACAACTTGTTGCTACAGTGACCATGGACACTTCCTAGATAGGGTGGGGGGGCATTATCTGGGAAGGACGGTCCAAGGTATATGGCAGGAACATGAGGCCCACTTGCATATCGGTATTCTAGAGACGAGAGCAGTGCTTCTGGCATTGCAAGCACTCCATGACTCTCTTCCACTGGGGATGATTGCTATACAGTCAGACAATATGTCGGTGGTTTGGTATATAAACAAACAAGGAGGAACCAAATAATACCCACTTCGCCGCAAGGCTCTGAGAGTTTGGCAATGGGCAATTTCTTCCCAATGCTTTTTAATAGCAACGCACATCCCGGGGACATCCAGGGTGATTGCCGACAAGTTCAGCAGGGCAATATTAATGCCTCACGAGTGGTCTCTGAACCAGTACATAACGGAAGAGATTTTCCGGAAATGGGATCAGCCTTGCTGCGATCTTTTTGCCACTCCCATGAATGCCAAGTACAGCAGCTACTTTGCGCTAATTCCCCCGCTGGGAGAGACACCAAGAAACACACTTGTACACGATTGGCCCTCGGGACTTTATGCCTTTCCCCCTCATACCCAAAGTCATCTAGAAAGCAAAGTCCTTGGGAAGTAGGGTGATTCTCATTGCCCCATATTGGCCTCGGCAGATTTAGTTTCCCTTCCTCTGGCCTCATCTTCAGGAGAAGCCGTGGACTCTGGACCCAATTCCAGACCTTCTGACACATATGTCAGGTGCACTAAATTCTTCTCTCCACACCCTCAACTTGACAGCATGCCTGCTCCACTTCCCAAGTTACTCAGGCTTCAGAACTTCACCCCAGCAGTCAAACATATATACTGATGTCCTCTCATAAAGTTTCTACTAGAAGACTATATACTAACAAGTGGAAAAGATTTTCTTACTGGGCACAAAATAGAAACATTGACCCTTTTTCTGTGCCCATTCCGTCCATTCTAGAATTCCTGGTGGAACTCTTCCAGCAAGGCTCAGCTGCAGCAGCTATTCGAGTCCAGCTGACTGCAATTTCGAATCTCCACATCGGTGACCATTCTCCTAATTTAATGGCACACAGATTGTGTAAAGCATTTTTAAAAGGTGCTTCCTTATCGAGACCTCCTTTTAAGGAAACTCTTCCTCCTTGGGATTTAAATTTTGTCCCATCTCAACTTACATTGCCATCATTCGAGCCTTCTTCATCTTGTGACCTCAAATTTCTTTCCTGGAAGACCATTTTTCTAGTAGCTGTAACATCTGCCCAAAGAGTCTCAGAGTTGCAAGCACTTGTCTGTCAGACCTCCATGTCTGATCTTTCACAAGGACAGGGTATGGTTATGAACTAATCCATCCTTTGTACCTAAGGTTTGCTCTCAATCCAATATCGATCAAGCCGTTGAGCTCCCGATGTTTTTCTCAGCCATAGCAACAAGTCAGAGTATAAACTCCATCAGTTGGACATGCATAGACCGCTCAGATTCTGTTGACATAGAACTAAAGCTTTCAAGAAATCTGATCAATTATTCATCTCCTCCTCTGAAGCAAAAAAGGGGTATGACAGATGTTCTTCGTGTTTCACTGTTGCAGTCATAACTGTAGGGGTGATCCTGCCGGCAGGCAGCCCGAGGTCGGCCAGAATTCCAAAGTCTGGGTCCAGCGTCGGCTGTACCAGCAAGTACCCTGACGTCAGAGCGCAGAGGTACAAAGCTGACAGCTGACGCCATCTTCCCCAGTATTTCTTGCCGTGCGGTGGAAAGCAGCTCGCAAGTCGTTGGTTGGCGCATTCAGAACAACGTGCTTTGATTGTCTTCGGTCTGAAGTTTTCAACTTCGCTTCTCAAGCTAAGTACCCCGTTGGGGAGAAACTTTTTTCTTGCTCCTCCGATGTCAGAAAAAGTTAATAATTGTATATCGTGTGGAAAACAAATACCTCATAAAGATTTCCACTCTTACTGTTTATCTTGCTTAGGCCCTGACCACGACGTTTCTTGCTGTCGGTTCTGTGCCAGGTTTAATTCTCACACTATCAAGCGTAGGTATGATTGGGCCTTGAACTATTTCGGTAGACGATTTAATTATAGGATGTCGTCGGATACTTTACCGACAACCGGAATTCAAAAGAAACGCAAGGACAAGGATAGGCCTCCGAGGTCCAAACAGGATTCTTCGCAGCCGGAGCCAGCTTCGGGTTCGGCGGTCATCAGTGAGGCGCTTTTGCAGCCCCTGTCGTCCGCCACTTCTGAACCGATGGCTGACACGGACTCCCATGGGGAGCCATCTAGGCCTAATATTTTATCTGCTGCAGGACCTTCGGACGTCGCTCCTTCAGATGGGTCCGGAACCGCTGTGCAGGTACCGGCTTCTGAGGGAGTTTTCAGGCCTTCTCATATAACTATTTCAACAAAGACAAAGGCAAAGACAAAAACTCCTGTAAAACCAAGGGTTTCTTCTCAAGCTGCTTCGGATTCAGCTCCCAAGTCCCAGAAGCAATTACTACGGATGGCTGAGGATTTACTTGCAATGATTAGGGGTTCTCACCCTCCTCCTGAAAAAAGGCCTAGACAGGATATACCTTATGATTCCTCTGATCAGGCTTCTGTGTCTTCTGTCTCTTCCTCTGACCATGATTACTCTTTTCCTCCTTATGAGGATTCAGATGCAGAGGACTCATAAGATTTCTCTTTTGGGGAAACCTTACATGAGATGAGAGAGCATTTTCATTGGGAAGGTCAGGATTATTCTGCCTCCAAGAAGAGACTCAGGGAATTTCTCCTTCTCCCTCAACACAGACCTTTGGCTATTCCTCCTGTACTTGATATTGTGGATGATGCTTTCTCTGAAGCTATCCTGAATCCTGATTCCTTGCCGCCTGCTCCTTCTAAGCCTGATAGATTTTACAGAGTCCCTGATTCCCATCAATTCTTATTTAAGAACCCTTCTGCAGATCCTGAAACTATTTCAGGGTTCTAAAGCTGCAAAGGCCGCTTCATCTAAAAATCCTATTCCCTCTGAAAAGGATTCTCGTGCCTTGGATAGGTGGGGCAAAAAGGTTTATACTTCTGCTACTCTTTCTATTAGAGCTTTAAATTGCCAGTTTCATATGTTCAAGTATCAGCAATTTCTTTTGTCTGTTTTAAAGCAAAGGCTTTCTACCTTTCCTGTATGTGCAGAGGACAAGGAATTACAGGATGTTTTGCATGCAACTGAACAAGTTAGCAAACGTAGTTTACATTGTGGTTTTGATGCCTTGGAAGCTTCTTGCAGGGCCGCAGCCTCTGGTACTGTTATCAGGAGACATGCTTGGCTTCGGGAGCAGAATTTACCTGAGCAGGTCAAGGCGAAACTGTTAGATGCCCCCTGTTCAACATGATGTTTTATTTGGATCCAAGGCTGAGGGGGTTATTAAAAAGATGGAGGAAAAAGCAAAATCTATGCAGACTGTCAAAGATTTTTTACAAGTTCAGCCTCCTAGATTTTCTAGAAATTGGCCCTCCAAAAATTGGTCCTTTCCCACTTCTGACAGACCTCAAAGGGGAAGATATAGACGGTCTAGAGGATGGACGCAGACACAGGCCTCTTATAGGTCCAGACAGTGGACTGCTTCTTCACCTAGAAGGGGGGAAGACAGACTTCAATCACAAAGGAAGCAGACCCAATGACTCCCTCTGTTGGGCTACAGGTCCTTCTTGCCTGGAAGCTCCTCTCGGAGGAAAACTTTCTCTTTTTTACCAAAATTGGATGCATATAACCCAGGACAAATGGGTTTTAGATGTGATTTTAAAAGGCTACAAATTCCACTTTCATACTCTGCCAAGGTCTTACAGTTGGCCAGATCTGCCAAAACATCAATGGTCAGAGGCCTTAAATCAGGTGGATGCTTTATTGGCCATGAGAGCTATAGAACCTGTTCCACTCCCAGAGATGGGAAAGGGTTTTTATTCAAGACTATTCCTGGTTCCAAGAAAACAAAACTCATGGAGACCTATTCTGGACCTCTCGGTATTAAATACTTTTCTGGAAATTCCAAAATTCAAGATGCTTACTCTGCAACAACTTCTTCCCATGCTCTCCCAGGATGCTTGGAGGGTGACATTGGACCTGAAGGAGGCCTACTTACACATTCCCATCAGACAGGAACGCAGAAAATACCTCCGATTCAAGGCAGGCTCGAGACACTTTCAATTCTCTGCACTGCCCTTTGGCTTATCTACTGCGCCCAGAGTCTTTACCAAGTGCCTGGCTCCAGTAGTAGCTTATTGCAGACTCCAAGGGATTCAAATTTACCCCTATCTGGACGACTGCCTTATCCAGGCGGACAGCAAGGATCTTTTACTTCAACATCTGCAGTTTGTTCAGCGTCTCCTCCTACTACTGGGATTTTCAGTGAACACAAAAAAGTCACATTTGATTCCCTCTCAGCAAATGATCTTTTTGGGAGCTCTTCTAAACACAAGCTTGCAAAAGGCCTTCCTGACTCCAGAAAAGCAAGTACAACTGGCATCAATTTTCAAAACCTTGGCTACTTTGACTCAGCTCACTGCAAGGAAATTTTTGCAGGCTTTGGGCTACATGGCGTCTTGCATCCTGTTGATTCCAAATGCAAGGCTTCATATGAGAAAACTTCAATGGTACCTAAAGAGTGTATGGTCTCAGCATTACCACAGCCTGGATACAATGATACCTCTGATTCCCTGCCTCCAAAAAGAGTTCCTTTGGTGGTCCAGGACTTGTGCTTTAAACGAAGGAAACCCCTTTCGTCTGCCTCAGCCTTCTCAGATCATGACCACAGACGCTTCGGATTACGCTTGGGGAGCTCATTTTCTAGACAACTGCCAGCAGGGCTCTTGGCCAAAGAAACATCTTCACTGGCACATCAACCTGAAGGAAATGTTGGCAGTCCAACATGCTCTTCTAGCCTTTCGGAAACTTTTGCAATCAGGACATCATCTGATTCGTACAGACAATACCACAGTCATGTGGTACATAAGCAGGGGGGCTCCCACTCTTACCCCCTTTGCAGACTAGCCATGAGTCTATGGGACACAGCTCTAAATCTGAATCTGCATCTTCAAGCTCAATTCATCCCAGGAAAACAAAATCTCTTAGCAGACAGCCTAAGCAGAAACCTTTTGGATCCCCACGAATGGATGCTGGACCCCAACTTATTCAACAGGATTACAACAGTTTGGGGTTGTCCTCAGATAGATCTGTTTGCATCCCATCTCAATCATCAGTTGCCTCTATTTTGCACCAGGTCCTTCCACAAAACAGCGTGGAAAGTGGATGCCCTGTCTTTCAGCTGGAGGAATCTTTCGGGATATGCCTTCCCTCCTCTTCCTCTTCTGCCTCTGGTGCTACTGAAAATAAAACAAGACAGACCCAAGATTATCATTCTGATAGCTCCAAATTGGCCTCGGCAGTTTTGGTATCCAACCTTAAGACACCTGTTCTTGGAACCTCCTTGGATTCTGCCTCTGTCTCCTTCCCTTCTGTCCCAGCATCAGGGTCAGATGCTACACTCTCAAATCAAGACTCTTTACCTGGTAGCCTGGCTCTACCAAGGCCTTTGATTCCTTCTGCTCTTCCCAAACAAGTTTTGGATGTTCTCTTGGAAGCTAGGCGTCCTAGCACTAGAAAATCTTATGCTTCCAAATGGAAAAGATTTTGTATTTGGATGTGGGATCGAGGTTCTGATCCTCTCCTACCTGATATTTCCTCCATTTTACTTTACCTCTCTGAACTTTTGCTTAAAGGCCTCTCCTTCTCTTCCATCAAAATTCATGCTTATGCTATCTCGGCTCATTTCAGCACTGATCCCCCCCATTTTTTCTCATCAGCTGGTGAGACAATTCTTGAGAGGGGCTAAGAATTTAAGACCTCCCAGAACACCTCCTGTTCCTGCTTGGGATCTTAATTATGTTTTGGAGAAGCTTACTTTACCTCCCTTTGAGCCTGCTGCTGCTTCAAATATCAAGTTCTTATCCTGGAAAACAGCTATTTTATTAGCATTGACTTCTGCTAAGAAGGGTGTCAGAGTTGCAAGCTCTCATGGCTGTGGAACCATACCTTATTTTCCATCAAGACAGAGTGGCCTTGAGGACCAATCCTACATTTATGCCTAAGGTAATTTCTAAGGTGGCTTTAAATCAGACTATTCACCTTCCTACTTTCTTTCCAAATCCTCAAAACAAAGGGGAAAGGATTTTACATTCATTGGACGTACACAGACAACTACGATTTTACCTGGACAAAACTAAAGATTTCAGAAAATCTGATCAGTTGCTTATCTCTTATGCCTCCAGTTCTCTAGGCAAGGCTATTTCAAAACAAACTATTTCCAAATGGATTGCTCATGGAATAAGGTTTTGTTACTCTCATTTTGGGAAACAGATTCCAGGCACTGTTAGAAGTCATTCTACTAGAGCAGCTGCCACTTCAGCAGCTTTTCTCAGAGGAGTTCCTACCAAGGACATTTTGGAAGCTGCCACTTGGAGTTCAGTGCATACTTTTTCTAAACACTATAATCTCCCTTTGTATTCTAAGTCTAGGGCAGGTTTTGCCTCTGCTGTCTTGCAGGGTCTTCTGGCTGCCCCTTCTTCTGCATAACCTCCACCCTCCTTCACAGCTTTGGGATTCCACCCTACAGTTATGACTGCAACAGTGAAACACGTAGAACATAGTACAGTTGTGTACACCTACCATAAATGTAGATGTTCGAGTGTCTTCACTGTTGCAGTCAGGGTTTCCCTCCCACCATTCCCCTCTTATTTTCTGTTTGTTCTATCTCATCTTCCTTTGTGGTGTATTTGTGTTTCCTTTTGGGACACCTTCTGGATATTTTGGGGAGCTTCTGACTTCTGGGGCAAGAAAGGCTGGAGAAGATGACGTTGGCTGTCAGCTTTGTACCTCTGCGCTCTGACGTCAGGGTACTTGCTGGTACAGCCGACGCCAGACCCAGACTTTGGAATTCTGGCCGACCTCGGGCTGCCTGCCGGCAGGATCACCCCTACAGTTATGACTGCAACAGTGAAGACACTCTAACATCTACATTTATGGTAGGTGTACACAACTGTACTTTTCTAAAGTCAACCTTTCTAATTGGCTCTCAGATTGTATCACTTTTATCTATACCGCCAATAATAGAGAACTGCCATTCAGAATTAGGGGTCATTCAACCAGAGCATTAGCTACATCATCTGCTTTTCAGGCCAGAATGTGTATGGACAGTATTTGTGCTGCAGCTACTTTGGCCAATCCTCATACATTTATCACTCATTGCAAAGTGGATTTGGCCTGCAGGGACAGGGCCTCTTTTGGTTCCACTGTGCTCAAAGGTGTACTCTCATGAGCCACCCAGGAAAAAGGTGCTAGAGATGCTGTCCCATCTAAGTAAGAATAAAGGCGAGATAGGACAACATAACATAAAGAAGATATGTACTCACCATAACGTTCCATGTTTGTTGTCCATCTCGCCATTCATTCTTACAACCCCTCCCTATATATACATATATATATATATATATTTATATATATAAAATATATATATATTTATATGTGTGTATATATATATATATATATATATGTATATATATATATATATATATATATATATATATATATTTATTATTAGTATGTTAGCAGCAAACAAGATCTGGAGAGTTGCATCACTGCATCATGGGATACCTACCTGCCACAAGTCAAGTTTGAGACTTCCAGCTGTGTATTCGGCTGAGTGAACCCATCTAAGTAAGAATGAATGCTGAGATAGACAACAAACATGGAACATTATGGTGAGTACATATTTTTTTTTTTTTTTCATTCCCACTGAGGGAAATGCTCCTGTATGCCTTTCACCCTTTCCACTGATTATATTGGTGGTTCTAAAGTTTCAGAAGGATTCTCTCAAAGTTGTGGAGCGACTCCTTTCTGACTAAGGAACACTGGTTCTCTCCTCTTTTCAGTGTGGTTGAGGACAATTACCAGAAGCTTTCCCACAGACCAAATTGCCTCACACAAGCCAGGGGGGATTTGATACCTTCATTCTGAAACTGAAACTAACTGCCTGGATTATGTGCAAGTGGAAAAGATTTTCTAGTTGGTGCCATGAACCCTTTACAGGCCCTGCTTCCCGTGGTTCTTGATTTGTTTTTGTGAGATGTATTGTCCAATGGTTTTTCCCTACTCTTCTTTCAAGGTACAGTTGTCAGCCATTTCTGCTTGTCTGCACTTTGATTCCCTCTTTCTAACAATGCTCAAGTTAAACAGTTTTTCAGAGGGGTCTTGAATACTCCTTGGGATTTCAGTTTTCTGCATGAGAAGCTTACACTGTCTCCATTTGAACCAGCTTATTTGCAGTTCTTAACATGGAAGACTTTCATTTATTGCACTGGCATCTGTTAGGTGAGTGTCTGAGTTGCATGCACGTATGATGAGACAACCCTGTCTCATTTTTCACAAGGAGAACTTTTCTTTGAGAACAAATCTTGCTTTTGTGCCTAAAAGTTGTCTCAGTGTTTACTTTAAGCCAGGCCATTCATCTCCCAGTCTTCTTTTCTGAATGAAAGAACAAGGGAGACAGAATTCTCCACACTCTGGATGGCACATAGGCAGCTGAGATACAATATAGGCCAGACTTGGCCTTTCAGGAAAGCTGATCAGCTGTCTGTCTCACTTGTGGATGTAAGAGGTAAGGACAACCTTGGACTAAGCGAGTTTTTTAGATCAGTATGTCATGCTATTAATCTATATTATACGGACCACAGTAAGCCACTTCCTGGTAGAGTTACAGCTCGTTCATCAAAAGCATTGTTTTCTTTGGTGGCTTTCTATAAAGTGATTGACTCTAAGAAATATTCTAGAGGCAGCAGTCTGGTCCTGTTTGGACACTTTTACAAAGCACTACAAACTGGATTCCTTTTCTAGGTCTAGAAGAAGTTTTGTCTGGACCATTCTGCATGGACTGCTGGAGTTTTTTATAGGTCTGTTCTCCCTAAGGTTTCCTAGCACAAGTATTTAGGGCTCTTGCCACCTCCGTGGGTAAGAAATGCTCAGAAGTGTTTTGTGCTCCAACTACCTTTCCTATGAAATGCCTCGAGTGCTCTTAGCAGTTGGAATGCTTGATGGACACCCAGTCTTATAACATCTACTCTTACACGACTGTACCTACTCATTGGTTGTGTAATACTGGGTGTGATTGCTAAGTGTTTTAGTCTTGTCCTTGGAAATGGTACTGAAAATATTTATTTTCTTATCTCATGTATCAGCCAAAGAGAAAAAGAGAATGTAAGCCATTAACTTTAATTTCTTTTGAAATGTAGTCATTCTTCATATCAATATGCCAAACACTAGCTGAGGCTCTCTCTGAATTCCCTTTGCATTGTATTCAAGACAAGTAGTTCAGTGACAGTTTATATGGTTTTACAATTAAAAGTAATTGTTTCATACTACTAGTCATATGCACTGTTCATTTGGCAAGCATCTGTATTTATCTTATTTTGATTTCTGTCTGCCTCTGTAAAAGTTCTGCATGTTTATCCCCAAGTACTAAACCTTTTCATCTTCCATTGTTTATACATGCATGTACATCTTTGTGAAGTAATCCTTGATACTGCGCTTAATGTTAAGGTTCTATGTTAGTAACCTTAATAGTTTGATTTATATGTATGTACATTTTGTGACATAAACATTGATACTGTGCTTCTTTAATGTAAAGGTTATGTGTTAGTCACCTAGTTTAATATAGTTTGATTTATATGCCACTTAGATGCGTTTTTCTCTTAAACCTTCCGATTAAACTTAACTGTGACTTGTGACTGCAAAATGTCATTGTATCATTTATGGCTGTATCTTATTCTTCATTTGCTTGTAATGACATTTTTTGTGGTGTGTTTGCATGCTTCTCTGTACATAAATGCACATGTTTGTATCCCCATACCTTCACTGTTAATGTAGTCCCCCTGGGTCAGGTCCCTTTACCATGTGGTTCAATAAGTGCATAATATAGTGTAATTGCAGAGATGAGCAAAGATGGATAGTTTGTCTACCCTACATTTTTTCTCTTTTTTTTCCAGCATGTTCAACTTCTTACCCAGTTATACCTGCTATTCAGTGTGAACCCAAACTTAAGCAGTGAAGCAGAAAACTCCAAAATGTTTCTGGTAAGGCATTACTTCCGTTATTGTGAAATTAGACTGTTTTAAATGAAGTATACAAACAGCAAGACCAAGAATGCAATATGTCATTCTATTTTCAAAACTGTTAATGTTTGCAAATAAAATTCAGTTTCTGCTTGTTTGCATTCCTGATCTTTTAGTCCAGCTGTGTGTGCTTATTGCAGTGTAGAACACATTCAGTTTTCCTGACAGGTTTCTCTAGTATTTCTCGGATATGTGCCACAAGTATTATTGTCTTGAATGAGTCAGTTTTACAAGAGGGGCCAAAAAAAGTCTGTCTGTTTTATTCATTTATTTTACAGTTATGTGGGCTGTACCACAAGAAGGAGTAAGCGACATTGTCCATATTTTTTCGAAGAGAATGTAGCTTGATTTCCATGAGTTTTTCCACTTTAGTATGACAGATGATGTTTTACGTTCTTGCTTTATTCTTGTAACTTACTTTTGTCATTGAATGTTCTGATTTGTTTTATATTAAATTAGCACATTTTAATACATATGAATGTGAATTTATTATTTTTTTTGCATGATTCCATCGTCAGTGTTGGTCTCATTATAGAAAGGTGGAAGGGAGTCCGTAGTTGAGTTATAGTTCTTTATGATCCTCCTGCTTTCAAATGGAGGAGGAGAAGTCTACCAGAGGAGACCCATTAATGTGGAAGTAGAACGTTTTCTCCTGTTAACCAGACAGGTGAGCTGTGTCATTGATTTTGTTATATCTTTCAAAAGAACACATGTACACACATCCAAACGGCTGAAGTAAAAAAACGTTTTTAATGTAAGCCATTTCTTTCTGTACAAAATTTAGTCAGAACTTCATCAGACAATAAAAGAATGGCAAATTTCACAGTACATTTAAATCATTAACCATGTCATTGATTGTCCAATCAAAAACTATTTATTTATTGCATTTGTTTACTGGGAAAGTCCACTGGGCCTTGGAGAGTCCATTTTCAGTGGAGGCCCGGGGAGAAAAGCTCCATATACAAATTAATACAGAACATATAGTTTCAGTTACATAAATGTTTAAACATCTAAATAATAATAAATAGTAATAATAATAATAGGCAATATTTTAAAATAACACAGTATAGTGTACATGTCAGCATTAGCACTATATTAATAAGTAGCTAGGGAAAAGGATTGATGAGGAGAATAGCAGTGCAAAAGACAGGAAGGAATAGGTTCAGGAGTGGTAGTAAGGTAGGTATAGAGAGAGAGGGTGGATATAAAGGATTTGGAAGGTAAGAGGGGTAGGCAAGACTGGGATGGTTACAGAGCTGGTTGGTTAGATAGAGGAGGAATGCATGGATGAAAAAGAAGTTGGAGAAGAGAGCAGGGGGCTACAGTCAGGGTAGCAAAGTCTGGAGAGAGTTATTTTTGGCATGGGCAAAGCCAGCAAGAGGAGAGATGATGTTTAAGAAATCTTTTAAATTGGGCAGTGCTACTGATGGAGGTTATAGAGGATGGGAGGGAGTTCCAGAGTTTAGAAACAGTAAAGGAGTGGAGCATTTGGCTGGCTGTTAGTTGAGGTTTGTCTGCTTTGAGCAGGGTTTTATTTTCTGATCTAAGGGGTCTATTTGGCTGGTACAAGGTCAGCAGAGAGGAGAGAGAGGGGCATGGTGTGGGTTTGTATATTAATTTATGTGCCGTAGTTAAGTGTAGGAAGTTGAGGTAGAGTGGTAGTTCTAGCCAGTTTACATGCTGTAAAGAGGAGCAGTGATGTGTTGAGGATCTAGCATTTGTTGCGAATCTGGCGACCTTACTGTAACATGTATCTAGCCTGGTTTTGAGGGATGAGTGGATATTTGTAAGGATAGGTGCACCATATAGCAGGGATGGAAGTAGAAAACCTGAGGCTAGTGCCTTTTTTGCACTATGGTTAAGGTAATAGTTGTGCCTGTAGAGGGTGCTTAGTTTCTGATGTGTTTTTTTGATATTGTTGAGAATGTGGAGGTCAAATGTGTGGTTTTCATCAATGACTACTCCTAGCTGTTTGGTGTTAGAGACAGTTTCGATGGTATTATTCAGGGAGCAGATAGAAAATTCAGTCCTATTTAGGGGGGTTGTTTTTTTGGGAGTGAATAGAATCAGTTTGTCTTGTTTGGGTTAAGAGCAAGGTGGTTGTTTGACATCCAGTTTTCAGTGGATGTAAAGGCTTATTGGGTTAGTAGTTGTAGCTCAGAAGGGTTTTTAGCAGAGCAGATGATGGTAGCATCATCTGCATGTTGGATTACGGTGCTATGAGTGAGGGAGCTATGGAAGTCATTTATAAATATATTGAATAACAGGGGGCCTAGTATGGAACCTTGGGGTACACCTGTTGTGATGTTGAGGAAGTGAGAACAGGATTGTTGCCACATTGTTGATTGATATCTGTCAGAGAGATAGTTTGAGATCCACTTTAGGGTTGGAGGGGAGACACCTAGGTTGTTGAGTTTAGAGAGCAGAAGTGGGTGAGATATGGTGTTGAAGGCTTTTGAAAGGTCGAGAGAAAGAGTGGAGACTATTTGATTGGTATCATGTGCTCGATTTACAGTATCCAAAAAGGAAATGAGAGCTGTGTTTGTGCTCTGGCCTGGCCTAAAGCCATGTTGGATTGGGGAGAGAAGTTGGTTATTAACTAAGTGGTTAAGGAGTTGAGTATGCACGCATTTCTCTAATATTTTAGAAATCTGAGAGAGGATAACGATGGGCCGAAAGTTGAAGATATCTGAATTTTTGCTGCCTTTCTGGAGAGGAAGAATGTATGCTTTCTTCCAGATATGTGGGACATAGGACTCTTGAATGGATCTATTAATAAGTATACTAATGGTGTAGGTGATGAAGCTTGCGGATAGTTTTAGGAATTCCGAGGGTAGGTTATCAGGAGCGTTGGTGCAAGGTTTTAGTTTTAGAAGGAGTTTCATTATGGTGCATGTGGGAATGAGAGCGAATGAAAAATTAGGTAGAGAGGAGGGACCTAAATCGGTAGGTGGTTGTTTTGGTGAGTTAGTGTTTGTAGGAGGAAAGGTGGTGGTCAACTTAGCTATGGTTTCAATGAAGTATGAGTTAGAGCGAGGCTCCTCAGAGGGTATTTTATCAGGGTGTATGCAAGGACTGGTGTTAGAGTGTGGGTGAATTAGGGAATTGATTCCACCCCAGAATTTCTGAGGGTTTAGTCTGTGCTGGTCCTGAAGTCTATGGAAGTATTCTTTTTTGTTTTTAGTGACCTGTTTTTTGGCCTGATTATGTAGTTGTTTATATAGTGCAAGGTCAGCTGGGTTATTGTGCTTTTGCCAGGCTTTCCAAGCCTTGTCTCTAGTAGACATGGTTTGGTTGGTGGATTTGGTAAGCCATGTGGCATGATTAGACTTGACTCTTTTTAGTCGGGGAGGGGCTACCCTTTCTCGGATGTTGAGAAATGTTGAATTGAAGGATTCTACTGCCTCATCAAGGGGGATGGTTCTTAAAGGTGCCCAGTTGGTTTGTTGTAAAATTTCATTTATGGTTTCTGGTGAGAAGTGGGATAGGTCTTTGGTTTGTTTTAGCTGATGGTTGTTTGTAGGTGAGGTAGTTTTACTTATAGTGAAGGCTGGTGAGTGGTCACTAATGCTTTTTGATAAAGTTCCAGAGGAGGAGATATTTTTGGGGTCCGATACTAGGATCCAATCTAAGATTGAGCCTTGGTTCTTTTTGCTGTTGGGCCTGGTAATATCAGTGATTAGCTGGGTGTACTTAAATAAGTTGATGTTAGTTTGGGGATTAGTGTTAGTGATATCTAACCAATTCATGTTAACATCGCCTAGAATGATTGTTTCCTTTTTGGATAGTTTTGCCTGACCAGGCAAGAATTTCTTCTATTATTGGAATGTTGTTGCCTGGGGGAATGTACAAAACTATAATGCAGAGGTATTTGTAGTTATTCAGCTTTAGGAAAGACACTAACATTTCTGCTGTGGAGAATTGTGGAATAGTTTTATTGAACGGAACTATGGTGTAGGTAGTTGGGTATATTAGAGCGATGTCTCCACATTTTCTATGTGGCGTGTCGTATCTATGACATGCATAGTTTGGGGGTAGGAATTCAGTACTGTTGATATATGGTTTAAGCCAGGTCTCAGTTATGGCAGTGAAGTCAGGCCTGTTTTGATGTAACCATGCATTAAATGGGAGATCTTGTTTTTGATGCTTTGTAGATTGATGGTAGTAAAATTCATGGATTTTATTGGTGTGGGGTTGGTTGTGAGGGGCAGATTGTGGGCCTGGAATTGGGTGTATGTTGCCAAATTTCTAGCATGTAGAATTATGTCCGAGGTATATAAGGTAGGACCTATTTTGGAGTAGCTTGGGTGAGACCGAGAAAGTGTGGATGTTGTAAATGTTGGTTTGAAAGGTATACGAGTGGTATGATTTTCTGTAAGGGGAAAGTTACATAGAGCTGTAGGGAGATAGTAAGGATAAAGATGTTAGAGTGTAGAGGCATAGTGTTTGGGTGGAACAGATGAGATAGGATAGGAGAAGGGGTGTGGTGGCTGTAGGAAGAGGGGATGGGTGGAGTTGAGTGACCTATTTAGTGTGGAAGTGGTGAGATAGGAGAGAGAATTGGGGTGTGGAATCTGTAGAAATGGGAAAAGGTGGAGTTGTGTGGGCTGGTTGGAGGTTTTGATTGAGGGGTGGGGTCAGGTTGGGTGGAGTTGGGCGAGCCAATTGGAGGTTTTGATTGAAGCGGGAGGGGTATCGTTAGGTATAAGTTCAATGAGTGGGGGTGGGTGGGAATGGGGGTAGGGTAGGGGAGCGGAGTGAGCCCGAGCGTAGCAAGTTAGGCCGAGAATGGTAGGCTCCTGATTGTGCAAAAAAAGTATCTCTAAGCTTTAAAACTAAAGCAGGGCTGAAAGATTTCTTTTCTGTTCTTTTTGCAGTAATTTGTGGATGTATTTTAACCTTTGCAGGCTCAAGAGAGCATAGTAAGGTAGGGAAATGGAGCTTCTATGGACGTGGATTGAGAAGCTAAGGAAATTAAATTGGGGAGGGCTGGTGGAATGCGAGCCAGTAAGCTGTGCTTGCCACTAGTCATTTAAGTGGAACGTGTGTTAAAAAAGGTTAGTTACTGCTACCTAAGGTTAGAACATTTGGATGCTGTACATTAGATACGTACACTTTTACAAATAGAGCTGGAATAATGTTATAAGTAGGGCGCTCTTCTTTTCTTTGAGGAAAACTTAACATGGCATTGACCAGGTAGGGCTGTATCTTTAGACTTTGGGGGAGGGGTACCCGAGTAGGGTGGAGACAAAATATTTACAAATAGAGCTGGAATAATGTTATAAGCAGGGCACTGTTCCTTTCTTTGATGAAAACTTAGCATGGTGTTGACCAGGTAGGGCTGTATCTTTAGACTTGGGGGGTACCCGAGTAGGGTGGAGACAAAGTGGATTGCACAGCTTTATCCATCACCTGGGATGTTTAGTTTAAAACAGCACCCTCACTTTGATCCAGTCAAAAACTAATTTAAAACAACACCCTTACTTTGGTCATCTGTAAAGCTTCACATCCTTAAGCAATTAAAATTATTAGATATTTTAAATAAAATATATGAGACTATGTGCAAGTAAATAAAACCTCAAGAAACAGTTGCTTTAATGTGTTTAAACTTCTTCCTTAAAAAATATTTCAAATTCACATTGGCATTAAGGCCCGGAGCACAGTCTGCTCTGTCGCATCTGCCAGAGTGCTTCTTGGAACTGTAACAGGTTTTCAACATCACCGCAAAAATCAGCAGTAACCACACTGCCAAGTACATAAAATGTAAACTTTTTAATGTCTGTGCACACTAAACTGTGTTTTGCTAATGAATTTAGTGTCTTTGGCACGAGTAGCCAGTGAATCTTTATACATTCTTCTTTTCAATTGCTGGCTTGTCTTATCCACGTAAAATGCTACGCAGAATTGACAAGTTGCAATGTAAACATGTGTTGAGTTACAGTTATATCTAGCCTTTGCCCAAATATTGAGGACCAAATTTGGCAAATAAATGTTACTAGTGTTGGAAATTAGTTGACACTGGTTACAATTTCCACAACATTAAGTCCCAAACACTGAACTGCTCGCTGTGTACCCTGAAGTGTTTTTTTTCTCTAAAATAGATTTGATTATTCACTTTCTTCTAAGTGAATAAAGGTCTTGTTCCAACACAATTAACCAGTTCAGAGTTTCCTATAGTAATTTTCCAATTTTAAATAATAAGTCTGATAACAAACATATCGTTCATTATAGGAATAGGAAACACTAATCTGTAAGAGATGTGATTGGTCTGTACTAGTTTCTAATGTTGATGTAAGATTACTGATTGGTCTGAATCACAGTAGCTCAGAACTGGTCAAGCTTTTCCCTTTCTAAGCAATAACACTTCAACATCAGTAACATTTAGCCACTCAGAATCATAGCCTCTTACAGCAAAAAAAGTCCAGTAAGGTCTTCCTTTCTTCTTGATAAATGTCATCTTTACAAGTTAAACATACTCAAACAGATTAACTGTCCCTTACCAACTCCCTTTTTGACATGCATCAGATGTGAACTCTTTGCGTAGATACTTATTCACAAATGATTATTTCATCAGTTGTATTTTTAGAAAACAATGATTCATCGTGTTGAGACTAATGGTAATGTCCAAGAAATTAACTTTACTACCCAAATCCCCTTTAGTAAACTTTAAAAAAGGAGTACTATGGTTCAGTCAATGAATCCATAAACATAAGAAACTCATGATAAGAACCATTCCATACAAAAGCAGATCATCTATGTAATGTCTCTAAAATGACATCTTCCCATAAAAATCACCTTTAACTCGCAACTGGCCATAATCAAACTGGCGAACGCAGGAGCAACTCTAGCCCCCATTGCAACACCAGACAACTGTTTGTAAATATTTGCCAAGAAAGCTAAAATTAGTTATTGTCCAAAACCAAATGTAACAACTGACAAATGGTGTTAACCAACCATGCATCAAAATCACTAAACCTGAGCAGGTAATCTCTCACCATATTTATCCCATCATCTTGAACTATACAGGTATAAAGAGATGCCACATCAAGGGTGGCAAAATTCACATTTGATGGTGAGGCATCAAGTTCTTTTAAAAGTTCATGAAGATGCCACAAATCCCTTAAATAAAATTCTGACCTCTGAACCAGGGGTTTTAATAACATGTCCAAATAAACAGAAATAGTTTTTGTTTTGGACCCACCAGCCGACACTATAGGTCTGAACAGGGGACTACTGATGTCTTTATACACTTTTAGAATACTGAAAAAAATGGCCATTTTGGGGTGTTCACCCTGTAAAAAAGAATAAATAGTGTGATCTATATCCCTAGCATGAAATAATTCAAACAAGATGTCATCAATTTCCACTTATTTCTTTAAAATATATTCTCTACTAACTTCAGTGTAATTCTTTTTATCCGCCAAAAGATTTAACAAAGATGGTGTTATACTTTTCATTGGCCATAACTAATATAATACCCCCTTTGTCAGCCCAAATGACTCTAATACTGTTATAAGACGATAGTTCATTTAAGGCTTTTCTTTCTAATTTAGACACATTATAATTCCTTTTATACAAACCAGCTTTATTTCTGAAAATCTTCTTCACAGAACTCACCACGTTTTGAGAATACTGTGTAATGTTGGCTTGAAAGTACTATTAGAAAATAACCTTTCATTCCTAGTATGTACATCAAGAATATTCTGCATAACAAACAGCAAGTTAAGTTTACATAAAAATAACCTAAAATCAACAATCAAATGAGTTTTATTTGTAAACACTGAAGGAATAAAAGATAAACCTTTTTTCAACCCAGCGATATGATGTTCTTCTAGTTTAAAGTCATTTAAATTCACCATATCTATGTTATAATGATTCATTTCTTTCTTTTGTTCTTCCCGTTCCCCTTCCCTTTTTGTTGGAATCCATTGTTGTTCTTTCAGATATTGATCCACTTCAAAGTCCTCATAGTCCCCCTCAGGAATTTTTAAAAAAGGACTAGTTGAAATAACAGGAGATGGTAAGGAATTACTAACTGATGAACCCACTGCTGTAGAACCATCTATCTTATTAGAATCAGACTAGTGTGTCTGACTCACTGAAGTCTAAAGTGAAGCAGAAATATTAGTAGAGGGAACAATAAATCTGTCATTCTGTTGTTGTCAGTTTTTACCACTGTTAGAGCTCAGGGGATAAGCGAAACCAGCCTTATATGTAGTCATATCTCTTACCAGTTTAGACTGCTTTCTACTAATAATGAAGCTTTGCAAACTATCATTTTGGATAGATAAATCCTTATATAATTTCTCAAAAGAATCAGAAAAACTGGAATTTTTGATTTTAATATCCACAGTCTTAATCTGTTCCTTTAAAACACTCATGTCAACTTTGTATCTTCTAATCAGGATTTTCAGCATGTTAATGCGAGTGGAGTTGAATAAACTCACTAATTCTTTATACAACTAATCACCGAAGTGAACACAATTAGGAGACTTCAAATTCTAATCCGACACATTTCTCAAAATACAAACCTTGTATTGTAGACTAGTATACTTTTAATGAGGTTTTCTAGTTGGGAAATGTCTTTTTTTACAATTATCAAAGTTAGAACTAGAAGAAAGTCAACTTACAGTAATGGTGATGGTTCTATGATTTTCACGGTAGAAAGGATTCTCAACTTCCCCAAAAACGAGATGGTGGTTGACTAGGATAATGCACTCCTCCATGAGACATCAACACCTCTAAACAATTGCTGACCTGTGAAACTGCCACACTCAATTTTTCAGTGAGGGCCGCAAAATCTTCCGGAACAGTATGCAACAAAAGATTTAACCAAGTGTCCTGAGAAAACGTTTCTTCAGACAATAATGGAAAAATACCAAATGAAAAACTTCCATAAACCAAGCAAATAAGTGAAGTGGACTGAAAACAACAAACAAATGAACACAAGTCCATACATCCAAAGGGCTGAAGTAAAAAACGTTTTTAATGTAAGCACTTTCGTTCTGTACAAAATTTACTCAGAATCTTATTAGACAATAAAAGAATGGTACATTTTACATTACATTTAACTCATCAACCATGCCATTGAATGTGCAATCAAAAACTAGTTTAAAACAACACCCTCACTGTGATTGGTCAGCTGTAAAGATTCACACTCTTAAGCAATTAAAATATTAGACATTTCAAATAAAACACGAGACTGTGTGTAATTTAAATCTCAAGAAACAATTGCTTTAATGTGTTTAAACTTGTTCTTCCTTAAACAACTTTTCAAATTCATATTGTCATTAAGGCCTGGAGCACTATCTGCTCTCAGCCGAATTTGCCACTGTGTTTCTCAGCACAATAAGAGGTTTTCAGTATCACCGCAAAATCAACAATAACCACACTGTCAAGTACAAAAAATGTAAACTTTTTAAACTCTTTGTATATTAAACTGTGTTTTGTTAACCAGTTATTAGTGTCCTTGGCACAAATAGCTCGTGAATGTTCACACACTCTTCTTTTCAATTGCTGGCTTGTCTTACCCACGTAAAATGCTACACAAAATTCCCAAGTCACAATATAAGCAATATACTCCCTTGGCTTCTGGCTAAAGGATGAGCTTATTAAGGTCATTAAATTTTCTTCCACAGTGGACTTCAGTGTGACCTGGTGTAATTTTTGGCTGTTAAGCTGTTGCTTGGGCATCAGGCTCAGGTGCATCCCGCTAAAGGATAGTCTAGCTTAGGCCATCATCTGTTAATGATGAAATTAAGTATACCATCCTGGACACAGGTTGGTCCTTAATAAAGCTTGCCTCCCAAGACTTCATAGATGAACTCCGAAAAAAAAAAAAGAGAGAGAGACATTCATCTACTTGGCTCACATCAGTCCCTGCTTTCATCATCATCTTACAAGCTGGCCTTCAGTGTAGGAGTCCATTGACAGAACAAGAAAAGCTTCTAAGTATGTCAGGTTGCTGTCTTTTGCTTTACCATCCAAGTATTTTGAGGACATTCTGCCAGCTCAGCAGTCACAGTAGTCACTACTACTGTGGTTAAGGACTGTCCTTTGATGGGATCGTTTTCTAACTTCACCTTACCTTGGCGAGCGAGCACTTGAAGACCAGTGAATTCTGGAAATGATCATGGTTACTGAGCCATTATACCTCTTAGGTACTGCCCAGAAAAGAGCCCTGCTTACAGACCATGCATTCTCTGTACAGCTTTTAAGACTGGCCCAATCATTACTCCTTGAAGATCTTGAGATTCTGACTGTCAGAATGAGACTAGTGGTTCACTCTTGTCATATTTCATGTTCATCTTTTCCATTCTGTAATGCAGCAGCCTTAACACGCACAAGCAGTATGCAAAATTCCTAATATTTACTCTTCATTGTGTCAGTTGGTCACATACACCTGCTGTGGAATGATGCATGGGAAGCATCATTGAACACAATGGATGCATTGTGGCACATCATTATCTGGAGTCCACACAACTGATATATTTTTTGTTCACTCTGGGTAGGTACCACTTTCATAATGAAGTGCTGCCATTTGGTTTCCTCTGTGCCCCAGTTGTTTATCAAGCTATTTTCCATTCTAACTCAGATTTGTAGGACTTTAATGTGTACCCTTACTTGTCTGACAGTTTTTGGTGACTTTGTCAAGGAGTTCATGGTATCTTCCCTGATTTTGTCTAGTTCTGTGGATCCAGGCCTTAGGGCCTTAAAACCCCCTCTGCCAGGAAGCCAGATGACATTTACCAGGTCCTAGATTCCCATAAATGCCTGTTTAGAAATCCTGTGGCGAACCCTGAGGTACTGCCTCAGGATCCCAAGGGAGCTTAGGGAAGCATCACAAGAAACCCTTTGCCATGAGAAAGAAGGCAGGACCTTTGACAGATTTGGCAAAAAAGTGTACACGTCTGCCACCCTGACCATGAGAGCTCTCATTTGCCAGTTCCCTGTGGTTAAGTTCTAATGGACTCTCTTGGATCAGATGAAGGAGAAACTGGAGGGGATGGAAGCTGGAACTCTGTCTTAAGAATTGTTTGATCTCTGCTACTTTTGTTCCCAAGTTGGTAAGCGTTCTTTGCATCGTGGCTTTAGAAACATCAGGCAGGGTGGCTGCCTCTTTGTCAGTCATTCATAGGCATGCATGGAACAGCATATCAAATATGAGCTTCTGGATGCACCTCTGGACAAGGGGGTTATGTATGGATCGAAGGCTGAAGTAATTTTTAAAAATAAATGGAGTACAAGACTAAATCTGTGTACAATGTCAAAGACGTTTTGCAGGTTCAGCCATCTAGATTTAACAGTAATTACTCTACCAAGCTGTGGTCCTTTCATTCCTCTCAACCCAGGCAAAGTGGTAGAAAGACCAGGAGAGGGAGAGAGATAGAGAGAACAGCAGCATAAAAGATGGCAAGCTGGCCAAGGCAGCAGGCCTATGGTTTCCCACCCCAGGAGCCCGACAGAGAGCAGCCATGACTCAGTTGGGCACCTCCCTCTTCCCTCATGCACAAGTCCCACCCTAGCCCTTCCTGACATCACCCCTTTCAATCTGTCCTTCACTGCTTCTTCAACTCTATGGAGAAGACCTGTACTTTTCTAAAGTAATGTACCAACTTTACTCAGGTAAATGGATCTTAAACATCCTAAAAAATCAGGCTACAACCTGCTATTTGCCTCTCTCCCCTAAAATCAGTGGGTATTCCTTCTTTTCCAGAAAGTCATCTGATGGAGGCTTTACTCAAATGGATCTGTTGCTAGTTCAGGGCTCCATAAAGCACTCCCATTAAAAGACAGTGGCACAGAATATTAAAGACTTTTCCATGTTTCAAAAAAGAAGCAACCTGAAGGCCTGTCTTGGATCTTTCAAGAGTAAACAGTTTTGTGCTTGTTCCCAAGTTCAAAATGTTAACCATGCAAAAGCTTCTGCCCATACTATCCCTTCAAGCATTCATGGTCACTTTAGATCTAAGAGATGCTTACCTCCACATTCTCATTGCAAAAGCCCCCAAGATGTATCTGCACTTTAGAGCAGGTGGAAAGCATTATTCATTTTCTGCTCTACCCTTTGGCTTATGTACTGTGCCCAGAGTTTTTACACCGTGTCTAGCCGTGGTAATTACCTTCTGCAGGATAAAGGGCTGGATGACTGATTCTGGCAAAGATTTGCAGGCTTCTCTTCAATTAACCAAGACCATTTTCTCAAAGTTATGTTTCACTCTTAATTCAAAATAGTCTAATTTGACCCCGTTACACAATCTAGTGTTTCTAGGAGCTCTACTGGGCAAAAAAAAAATGGCCTTCCTTCTGGAGGAAAGTTTATTTTCTGATTCAGTAGTTATACCTTCATGCGCTCTGATTCCACTGGCAAAATTGTACAAAAAATTGTGCTACCTCAAGAATATATGGTGCCAACACATTTTCTCAACCATAAAAACAACTCTTGTGTAAAAAAAAGGAGTTGGTGTAGCCAAACATGAATCCTAACCAAGAGGACTCTTTTTAAATTCAGTCACAAAACCAAATCCTAACCACCAATGCTTGGATCTGGCATGGGGCACACATTCCAATGGCCTTCAAGCACAGGGAAAATGGGACAAAGCCACCTTAAAATATACGTAAAGCAAAAAGAGATGTTAGTCCGAAAAGGCATGCGGCCATTTAAGGAAGTATGGGCAGCAGGGGCTCCAATATCGTCTTTTCCTTCTGACTCAATGGGTGGTTTATCGGATCTGACCAGATCTGACATCCTCTTGGATCCAGGACTTGAGCTCCTCCTACCCAAATTATCTCCTGTCCCTACAGTATCCCAGATCTTGCTTGCTGCCACTTTAGTTCAGATATGATTTGAGGACTCAGCACTCAACTTTGAGATGAGTGCTTTTCCTATGTTTTTTTCTTCAGTGTAAATTTGAAAGGATATCTTCCCGGTATTCTCAAACTGGTATTACTGTTGTTTTTAGGGTTTTTCCCATAGGTAATGAGTGCATTTGTGTTCCTTTCTTTCCTGTCTTCTAGCTTTAAAAAAAGTCTGTTGATAAATATAGTTATTGTACTTAGAGTGTTCAGCATGTATTAATCTTTTGCGATTTCTCTCTTTTTTTTCCTCTATGTAGTGCTAGTCTGTTTTTCCCCACAATAGTGATGTGGCATCTAGTTTCAAAAAGCGCACAGCATGCGGGAAAAAGATCCCCCCCTAAGACCCCCATGTATTATGTGTTTACTGTTTAGAAATAGATCACCCGGACATCAAATGAGAGTTCTGTGCCTACCTCAGTGCCACTGCACTGATTGATCACAGGAACAAATTAGTTATCAAGAGTCTTCACCCTGCCCAAGCAAGAGAATCAACGACTTCTGTCTCAGTAACTATTTCTCCTTCAGCTGAGAAAGCAGGGGAAAGCCTAAACACATTAAAGAGAAGATAGAGAGAGACAGAAAAGCAAAGAGAGAAAGAGAAACACAGATAACTGATGGCAAAGAAAGTGATCTGAAGAGATCCACAGACCCATTGAGCCTAGATCCTAAAACACCAAGACAATTGGATCCAGTGATTATTCAAGAACCAATTCTGATCACCTTTTCCAAGTAGATTTTCTCCAGAGCCAACCAGCCTAGACTTCAGTCTCTCATTTAACAGCAAAGGTCAACCCACTGATCTTGAAGGCCACCCTCTGTGACTTCTTCCTTCATATCCTTTTGATTATTAAGAAGTCAGAAGCCAATGTCGACAAGTTGATGCACAAGTTTCTAAGTGCACGGATCAAAATGGAAGTCCTAACTACCCACCCCCCACCCCCCACAGGAGTGGCAGGCCAGACCCTGACTCCCACCTCTGTTGATATGTCCTTCACTCTGCCTCTCTGATCTGGTGTCCATGACTCCTAGTGATACTTTATGGCTGACCCTCTCATAGCCAATAGCTTGGTCAGCTTCAACTCCATCTTTGGATCTTGTAAGGCCAGAGTTGGGAGGTCAAAGTCAAGGCCAATGTCCAGGGTTTGGGATTCACTTAAAGGTTATTAGAGCCATCCCTACCTTAAGACAACTTGGCTGTAATGTCATCTTTGAAGCAGAGACAGATTGGGTCCCAGAAAGTTCCTTTGTTGGGATCTTTGGATCCTAATTTCAGATTCTGCTTTGGCCTTCAAGGCTTTTCAAAGGGTGCTCTCTGGGTCAAGAGAGGTAGTCTGTTACACACACTGCACCATCCTGATCCTCTGTAGATTCTGCAGCTCCTCTCCTGGTTATCCTGTCACTCAGGGATAGCCAGCCTCAGTGTGTCTCAAGAAGTCTTATCTGGTGAGTTCCCCTTCTGGTTTGAGCCACGTCCAGAGCCTCCCACCAGGGAAGGACATAGGAAATGCACTTGAAAAGGAGGCATTTGGATTCCCCTCAGTAGTCACTTACGTAAGATACCAACTTTGAGGAGGTGATGGGTCCCAAGATCCCCCTTAGAAAATGTCTCATTTGGAGATATTCTTTAATTATTGAAACAACAAGGGGGTTTATCCACCAAAGTGCCTTCCCATTAGGAGTCCTTATTCCTCAAGGCTTTTGGGGCTGTCCCATCTACTTTCTTGGTGGTCTCACCTGCTGATGAGCTTATTGATCTGGTCTCTTAGCATGCTTGTGTGGAACCCATTGTGATGGAGCTGATACTGAGAAAACCTGACAAGATATTGGTATCCCTTAGAAACAGGCCATATTGGGGCAAGGGTTCTAACATAGATGCCTAGTGGTTGCAACAGCCACTAAAAAGCAGCTCTTTAAAGAGAGTACCTCTATCCCTCTCCCTAGCAGGGAGTGTAGGGTACTGGCCAGATTCTGAAAGCAGAATTACACTTCAGAGACTTTTGCTGTACTGGTGCTGAATTACCTAGTCCATATGACTCTCTTCCAGAGAGACTTGACCAAGGAGCTTTCCAAGTTACTCTCAGGTAATCTGCCAGCAGATGTACAGAAGACTGGATTTTCAGCTAACCAGCCTTCAGTCAATGTCTGATGTGGCCATGAGACTGCTTTCCAATGCAGTTGATGGCAGGTTGAGAGCTACAGGCACTGGCATTGCCATTCGCCAGAATACCTGGATGCATCTTTGTAACTTTGGTAAGGCTTCTGTACATTCTGTATCAAAGTTCACTTTGATGGTTCCTCTCTTTTCTGACCCAAGGTCAAAGAAACCCTCACCAAAATTAAGCAGGAGGGCAAAACCCTATCTGCTATGGGCATTCATTTTTTTCACCTCCCAAGGAACCTTCTCCCAAAACTAAAAGGGTGTAAAGAAGTTGTCTTCTTATAAATCTAAGAGTTTTGCCCAGCACTGTTCTGGTGATAGCTCACGCCCTCGAGGCATAGAGGAAAACAGTTTTGATGGGCTTTGCCTTAGGGCCAGAGGGAGGACTGCAGAATCAAGGGTTTCAAGGTCCCATTAACTCCGTAACAATTGCCCAACTGCTGCACCCTGAAGGCAGTCATGGGGGCGGGGGACTTGTCACTGCACCCTCATGCCTGGATATAGCCATCAACAAGATTCTTGGGTTCAGAAGATAATTACTAGAGGTTGCATTATTGCCTTTGCTTTCCCCCAGTAAACAAGAGAAATAAATCTGATGTTCCACCCAGTCAGAGGCAATTGCAACTGCAAAACTTCAAAGCTGCTAGTAAAATGTGTCTTTCAAGAGGTGCAACCTGACCAGTAAGTATTTGGAATCTATTCAAGATACTTTTTGGTCCCACAAAAAAAAAAAAAAAAAAACAGGGACCTTAGCCCAATTCTGGACCTCAGCCAGCTTAATTAATTTGTGAAACAAAGATGCTCATGTTTCACTGTTGCAGTCATCACATTTGGGTTATCTGCTTGCAGTAGCCTTCAGTCGGCCTGATTAACAAAGTCTTGGGTCCTGCGTAGGTTGCAGTCTCTTCTTCCATGACGTCAGATAGGTGTATAAAACATGCAGCCGATGCCATTACACCAGTCTTTCTTGCCGTGCAGTGCCAGAAGCAGTTCGCAAGTGCCGGTCGGCCGACTCCTGAAATTTTCGTTTTTGAGTTTCAGAACCGAAGTCTTCCAACTAAAGCCAAGTACCCCATTGGGGAAACCTTTTCTTGCAATAAACTGATGTCAGTAAAAGTAAATAATTGTATTTCTTGTGGAAAGCAAATACCTTGTGAAGATTTCCATTCGTACTGTATTCCTTGCCTAGGCCCTGACCACGACGTACCTCGTGGGTTTTGTGCCTTATTTAAACAACAAACTATCCGTTCTCGGTATATTTTCGCTTCTAAATATTTTGGTGCTCGGTTCAATTATCCAGATATGTCTTCGGTAAGCCATCCGACTACCGACATTCTGAAAAAACGCAAAGATAAAGACAGAGACAGGCCGCCTAGGTCCAAAGCTGCCAACGATGCTTCGCCTAAGCCAGTCGCCAGTACTCAATGAGGAGCTTTTGCAGCCTCTGATACTCATTGCTTCAGATTCGGAGGCCTTTACTGGGACCCATTCGGAGTCTGGTATGCTGCGAGATGCTTCAACTATGGAACCTGCGGATGTGTCTACCTTGGATGGGTCCGGAGCTGCTGTGCAGGCACCGGCATCTGAGGGTGTATTCAGGCCTACTGATTTGCATATCGAACCATCGCCATCTTCTTCTTCAAGGCCTAAAACTCTTACCATGCCTATAAAACTGACGCCCAGACGGCACGGTAAGGTAAGGCCTCTGTGCCAAATAAACAAATGATAAGAATGGCTGAAGACCTTATTACTTTAATCAGGGGAAGCCAGCCTTCCCCCTCTAAGAGACCTAGGACTCATTTTGCTTATGATACTTCTGACCAGGATTCTGAAATTTCTGTTTCCTCTGATGACAAGGATTTACCCTTATCTACCTATGAGGATTTCTCTTTTAATGAAACCTTGCATACTCTTAAGGAGTTTTTTCATTGGGAAAGTCATGATTACTCTGATTCTAAGAAGAGGCTTAGGGATTTCTTACTCCTGCCACAGCACAGGCCTTTAGCTATCCGTCATGTACTAGACATTGTTGATAATGCCTTTTCGGAATCTATCTTGACCCCTGACTCTCTACCTCCTGCTCCCAGAAAATCTGATAAATATTACAGGGTTCCTGACTCTCACAAGTTCCTTTTCAAAAATCCCACTGCAGCTCCTGAGACCATTTCACAGGGACCCAAGGACATTAGGCTACTACTGCCAAAAATCCTACCCCCTCTGATAGAGACTCCAGGGCACTGGATAGATGGGGTAAGAAGGTATACAGTTTTGCAGCCTTGGTCATTAGGGCCTTAAACTGCCAGTTTCATATGTTAAAGTATCAGCTTGGATTGCTTAAACAGAAAATTATGTTGATTCCTGATTGTGCTGAAAATAAGGATTTACAGGATTTAATGCATTCTGCTGAACAGGTTGGAAAACATACTTTGCAATGTGGTTTTGATTCACTAGAGGCATCTTGTAGGGCTGCTGTCACTGGGTCTCTACTTAGAAGGCATGCTTGGCTTAAGGAGCAGTCCTTGCCAGATCAAGTTGAAGCTTAATTACTGGATGCTCCCTTAAATCAGGGCCGCCTATTTGGCAACAAGGCAGAAGAAGTTCTTGAAAAGATGGAGGAAAAAGCTAAATCTATGCAAACTGTTAAATATTTCTTACACGTGCAACCGCCAAGATTTAGTAGGCATTGGCCGTCTAAGAATTGGTCTTTTCCTGCCTCTTCAAGGCCTTCTCAGCCCAAACCCAGATCCAGCAGAACACCCAGGCTTCAGTCCCAGGTTACGCACAGGACTAAGCAGTGGGGGGCTCCCACTTCCAAATCTGGGAGTAGTAAAACTCCCCCCTATGGTAAACTGTCTCCATGACTTAACTTTAAAACTTCCAAGCACTTTTCAACTGACTGCCCCTTTGGGGGGGGGGAGATTGCTCTGCATGCAAAAAACTGGGAACTCATTACACAGGACAAATAGGTTTTAAATATAATTTCCCAAGGATACAGATTTCACCTCCACATGTTACCAACCCCAAACAGATGGCCAGATCTACCCCCAAATCAGTGGGCAGAGGCTCAAAAGCAAGTACTCTCTCTCTTGAGCATTAATGCTATTCAAACTGTACCAGAAGAGGAAAAGAGACAAGGTTTCTACTCGAGACTTTTTCCTGGTACCCAGAAAAGACCACTCTTGGCGTCCTATCCTGGATCTGTCTACCTTAAACACCTTTTTGGTGATTACAAAATTCAAGATGATAACTCTTCACCAGTTGCTTCCTATGCTAGGCAAAGATGCCTGGTTGGCAACACTCGATCTAAAGGAAGCATACCTGCACATCCCAATCAGGGAATCTTAAAGAAGATACCTATGCTTCAAAGCAGGCTGCATGCACTATCAGTTCTCTACACTGCCCTTTGGCTTATCTACTGCGCCCAGGGTATTCACAAAGTGCCTAGCTCCAGTCATCGCATTTTGCAGGCGAAGAAATATTCAAATATACCCATACCTGGATGATTGTCTAATTCAGGCAGAAAGCCAGGACATACTTTTGAATCATCTGGCTTTTGTACAAAAAGTGGTAACTTGTCCTGGGGTACACCATAAACGAAAATAAATCATGCCTGGAACCCTGTCAAATTATATTCCTTGGAGCAAGCTTGAATAAAACTTCCCAGATGGCTTTCCTCACGCCAGAGAAACAAATTCATTTAACAACCTACTTCAGACTAATGGCCACAAAAACTCTCCTATCTGCAAGACAAATACTGCAAGCCTTGGGGTTCATGACCTCCTGCATTCTTCTAATTCCATATGCAAGACTGCATATGAAGAAACTACAATGCTATCTAAAAACGTATGGTGTCAACATTCTCAGGATCTAGAAGCAATGATTCATATCATACCTTGCCTATGGCTAGAGTTCCTTTGGTGGGCAGAGGCCTGCCACCAAAACAAGGGACTACCATTCACTGTACCCCCTGCCGCCCAAACCCTAACAGACGTATCAAACTATGCATGGAGGGCTCACCTGGCAGGGAAGTACATTCAGGGCAAATGGAACCCAAGTCAAATGCACCTGCATATCAATCAAAAATAAATGTTAGCTGTACAGAATGCTCTGACAGCCTTCAAGGACCAAATTCTTCCAGGACAATTAATGGTAAAGACAGACAACACCACTGTTTATGTGGTGCATAAGCAGGGGGTACACATTGTTACCCCTTCTGCAGACTAGCCATGGCACTGTTGAATACAGCCTTGAGCTACCAAGTGCATCTTCAGGCTCAATTCCTGCCAGAAAAACTAAATACACTGGCAGACGGACTAAGCAGAAACCTCATGGACCCAAACAAGTGGAAACTGGAACCAAAGACTTTCAATATGTTGGCAAACAAACAGTGGAGCCCAGATATAGACCTGTTTGCCTCCCCTCAGAACTACCAACTTGACAGATTTTGCACAAGGACTCCCCACAAATAAGCTTGGAAAGTGGATGCTCTGTCCTTCAGCTGGAAAAACCTACACGTTTATGCCATTCCTCCTCTGCCTCTCTTCTCCAAACTACTACTAAAGATCAAGCAGGACAAACCAAGGACGATATTGATTGCACCAGACTGGCCACAACACTGGTACTCTTGCGCAATGTGTCACTTTTGGCTCCATGGCACCTGCCTCAGACCCCTATCCTGTTGTCTCAGCAGGAGAACCAGATTCTGCACCCTCAGCTTCAAACCCTGAACCTAGCAACCTGGCTAATTACCTAATCTCTCCTTCACCATCCCTCAGTAAACAAGTGTTTGATACCATTTTAGAGGCAAGGAGGCCTAGTACTAGAAAATCGTATGCTGAAAAATGGATAAGATTCTGTGCCTGGAACCAATCTCAAGGGATGGGCACAGCAACGCCCAACTTACCTCAGATTCTTCAATACTTAACTGAGATGCTTCACAGGGGCCTTTCTTTTTCCTCCATCAACATTCACACCTCAGCCATTTCAGCTCATTATAATACAGAACCACCCTGTTCTCTCATCCACTGCTCAAGCAGTTCCTCAGAGGGGCCAAAAACTTAGACCAACCAGGAGAGCCCTAACTCCAGCCTGGGACCTTAACTTTGTATTGGAGAAACTCACGCTTCCTCCTTTCGATCCAGCTGCAATTGCAGATTTAAAATTCTTCTCTTGGAAAACAGCCTTCCTTTTAGCAATCATTTCAGCAAGAAGGGTATCAGAATTACAGGCTCTTATGGCAGTGGATCCTTTCATCATCTTTCATGCAGACAGGATGTCGCTCAGAACCAATCCCTCCTTCATGCCCAAGATGGTATCCAGTGTGGCTCTTAGTCACTTCATTTGCCAACCTTCTTTCCTAATCCACAGAAAAAAGGGGAGTGGATACTGCACTCCTTAGATGTGTACAGACAACTTAGATTTTACTTGGACAGGACTAAACCTCAAAGGAAATCTGAACAACTGCTGGTGGCATTTGCTGCAGGGGCAGATGGAAAGGCTATTTCAAAGCAAACCATTTATAAATGGATAGGCCATTGCATTCATTTCTACTATAAGCACAGTGGAAAACCTATCCACAGGGGATCAGACCCCATTCAGCCAAGGCTGCATCTACCTCTACAGCCTTTCTCAGAGGTGTCCCTACCAGGGACATCCTAGAAGCTGCTACCTGGAGTTCTGTACATACTTTCACCAAGCATTACCATTTGCCAGTTTTCTCTAAAATCCAGAGCTGGCTTTGCCACTTTGCCTTATAGCTAGTCCTAATGCTATCTAAATTCCTCCTCCCATCTTTAGCTTTGGGAATCTACCCAAATGTGATGACTGCAACAGTGAAACATGAAGAACACAGTACAGTTGTGTAGACTTACCATAAATGTAGATGTTCGAGTGCTTCCCATTAAGGGGGCACCTGACATCTGGAGCAAGAAAAACTGATGTGATGGTGTTGGCTGCATGTTTTATACCCCTGACTAACTGACACAGGACCCAAGATTTTGTTAATGAGGCCGACTGAGGGCTACTGCAAGCAGATAACCCAAATGTGATGACTGCTACAATGAATACACTTGAACTACATTTATGGTAAGTGCACACAACTGTACTTTCTGGATATTCACTGTTCAGTCCATCCTGCCTCTTCTGAGGAAGGACAACTGCGTGTGCTCAATAGACCTTCAGGATGCCTGCTATTATATCAAGGTAGTGAAGCAGTCTGACTTCCAAGATGGCTGCACATTGAGTAACAACTTAATTTCAGCTCTCCCAGTGTGAAAACAGAAACTCAAAAGAGAGAGCCATTAAACTTGTTTTGGGTAAATTTCAGTAACTGGCTAGTAAGTGCACTGTCTGGATGCCAGCAAAAAAGAAACATAGAGAACCTGAAAGAAAATCTGTCACAAAAGATGAGGATAAAACAATGGGAAGAATTTTGCAGCTTTTCAGCAAAAAGCAGTGCAAGCTCCAGCTTTGATGCAAGACACGATTTCCAGTAACCCATTGGAAAAATTAAGTCAAATGTACTTCAGGCTGATTAAAATAAACACAACACTGATATTAATTCAGATAACAAAAGGCTAGAAAAAAATGAAAGAATCTTTAAATAGCTATTCGTATGAGCTGATAAAACTGCAAAAATCAGATGTCAAAATGAAGAAAAGGCTGGCTGAATGTCAGACTACTGAAGGAGATGTTTCAAACAAGTAATGGAGTTAGAAGGCAGAGCACGTAGGGAAAACCTGAGATTTTCTGTTGTACCAGAGAAGCTGGAAGGAACAGACTGTATTCATTTTATGAAAGCACAAATAACCAGCTGGCCTGGTATTCCACAGCAAGAGTTGTTGATTGAAAGGGCACATTGTGTGTATGCTCCAAACCTGGCCATGAGAAAGCAAACCTAGGCCTTTAATAGTAAAGCTGCAATTCTATTAGCAGAAGGAATTGATTCTGACAAAACTTTGGAAGAAGGGCAGACTAATAAAAGTGCGAGACAGAGGTGTCTGTGGAAAATGATTACTCACTGTACATCAGGCAGAAGAGGAATAAATTTATTCCACTAATCAGGGAATGTCGGAAAGCAGGCATGAGATTCAAACTGCTGTATCCAGCTATTTTTCAGAATATTCTTTCCTGGAGGGCAAAAATATGAAAACACAAAAAAGCAGCTGTGCTGGTATTCAACAGCAGGAGTTAATTGGAAGGGCATATCTTGTGTAATGCTACCAGCCGAAGGAGTTGTTTCTGACAAAACTGTGGCAGAAGGACAAGGTACTAAAAATGGAAGACTGTAGAGTGTTTATACACCAGACAGAAGAGAAGTAAAGTTATTCAGCTAATCAGGGAATGTCAAGAAACAGGTGTGAGATTCAAGCTGTTGTACACAGCTATCTTTAGAATAGTTTTTTCCTGGAGGAACAAAATAATTTTTTGATGCAGAACATGCTAAGGAGGAAATACAAACATTTGTCCAACAAAAAGTAAGCTGTGGAACAGAAATAGTCTGCTTCTTGTTGTTCTGGTAATAAAGACCACAGAGAGACTGTGCCATTAGAACCTTTTCCAATGTCTTGAGAAAACTGAAAAAAGAAAAAGAGTTGACTAGAAGAACCGAAAGTACAGTGGAAATAAAGCAGATACTGGATTTGTGAGATGGAGATAAACAGGAATAAAACCAGCAGCTCTGAAAATAAATGTGGGATTACAAAACATTAATTATACTTATGAACATGACAGAACAAAGTCAGCCTGGAACTATTGGACTTGACTTTGTTAAACTTGTAGGGGAGTCTAAAGCATATGCTGTAATTCATGTCATTAATGTTTGAAAGAACAGCCAGGAGAGGGGAAGAGGAGGCAGAAAGTTAACTTTAAGTAAACAAAAGTTTGTTCTTAACAGTAGTATTTTTATAATGCATGATATGATCTGCATACTCTGAAGTAAAAATTTCTTAGTTATTTTCAAGTATAATGGGGATACTAAAGTAAACAGGTACCTCGTTTTTTTTTTTTTTTTTTTTTTTGCTTTCTCTTTCGTCGTATTCAGTTTTAAAAAAATATAGGCACTGCCGCATAAAAAAAAAAATAAGAAAAATCTGGTCAGAACAACATGATACAAGAAAAATTGATGTGCTTTGTCTCATTCTTCCATAGAGGAATGACTGGATTAAAGCTCTTGGCTTGATATAGTAAGTTTTAAGAGAAAGCAAATAAAAAAGAATATCAAGTATAATAAAGTTTTCCTCTAGCAAATAAATAAATGTTTGCAAAAGCATCTCTGTATCTGGTTCTCATGTCTCCATGAAGACAATCTAATTAAAAAAATATAAAAATAAAAACAGAGTATGTCTTTCTTTCAATGATTAAGTGATAATGTTTTCTGAAGGCATTCAAATGTTTTCCCAGTCTGAGAGAGCAATAAAGCTAAGACAAAACCAGAGAGTACTTAGTAGAAACACAGGCTGTACCACAAGTCCCATGAGTTTTAGCATAGATAACTTTCCTTTAGGGTTAACCCAAGCTTGTGAGTGTGGCTGTCAGCTTGGGACAATTGTTCCTGTTAGGAGGGTAAGACTTCATTATTTGAAAATATACATAGTCTCGTGTATTGGTATTAAGTTGTTAGGTTTTAGGGCAGTATTGAGGGTGTATTTGTGTGTTTTTGAGGGCTTTCAATAAAACAAAAAGTTTTGTAAGATGTGCCATAGGCTTAAATGGATATGACAAGAAACAACTGTATAAAAAGATCAACCTCCCACACATTAGAGTATGCATGTAACACAAAAGCTGGAACTAGACGTTTAAAAAAATAGCTTTTGCACATAAAAGGTGCGAATAATAACTTTGTAACATAATGACGCTTTCTATATTATCTTCAAATGTTAATGCTGTCTTAGATATATACAAAAAGAAAAAGTAGTGAACTGTATTAAAAATGTTGAGTGCAAATACCTATGGTATAGGAGACACACTTAGAGGTGAACATGTGAATTTCATAAAGAAAAGTTTTCAGAATGGATATTCAGCAGAATACCTGGAACAAAGGACAAGAGGAGTACTTATGTTAATTGCAAGAAGAGCTCCAGTAGTCATAAAAGAGAATAAAAAATAATGACAAATTTGTGGTACTAATTGACTACTAGCAAGGGAGGAGGATTACAATGGCATGCGTTTATATTACACCTAAATCTGCTATAATGGAGTCTAAGAAGATTCTGGGAGAAATTATCAGCTTTCAACAGGGAATATTACATATAGATGGGGACTGGAATTTGATTTGCAGCAGGGACCATGTGTTTGGGGGGCCCCAGAAAGGAAATATAACAAAGGGAGTGTTGACTTTTGAAGAAATTTATGAAAATATTTGGTATGGAAGATTTGAATTCAGTAGTAGGAGTTCAAAGTAAATTTATGTGTTATTACCCTAAACCTCTCTGGTCTGTGCAGTTGTTGTAGGTGCCTGGCAAGGTACATGCAAAAGGGAGCATTGTACAAAATTCTAAGTATGTGGGCTGAGTATAATGGAATTATTACATCATTGGATCTAGATATGATGCTTTACTTATAAGATGTGTCACATCAAAGGATTTCCTTACTACTGTGAATATGTGGTAGTCAAAGTTCCGATTGCTTTCAACCTGAGTACCCAGGTCATGTACCACTGTTTCTGCAGTTGGGGGGGTGCTATTGATAATCTAATTAGCAGGGCTGTCGGCTTTCCCAAAGGGAATAATAATGCATTTTTTTGCATTTAGTTTTAATCCATGCCTTTGGCAGCAGTTATTTATCTGCGTTAACCCTGTCTGCAGTATATTAACATCATTAAGGTCTCAGTGATTCCTCCCAGTTTGCAATCGTCAGCGAACTTGGTCAGTCACAGACCATCCAGGTTTGCTTGGACTTCTGAGAAGTAAATTCCAAACAGTAAGCCCGGCACAGAACCCTATGTTTCTCCACTGGTGACTGGTCTTGTACTAAAGGTGAAGTCACCCACTTTGAGAGCATGTGTCCTGTTGGTGAGATAGTTGGCTACCCATCTGTTAATGTAGGAGTTAATTCCCAATTAGGAGAGTTTCTCTATAATACCTGAGTGAGGGATTGTGTCAGATTCCTTGGCTAGGTCAAGATAGGTAGCATGCATGATGTTCATAGTGCATACAGCTGCAGTCATAACAGATGGGTTCTCCTGCCGTCAGGCGGGTCCTCGGTCGGCCGAATTCCAAAGTCTAGGTCCGGCGTCGGTTGTCGTCGCTTCTTCCCTGACGTCAGTGCGACAGGGGTATAAAAGAACCAGCCGACACCATGTTCTTCAGTCTTTCTTGCCGCGCGGTGCCCGAAGCAGAAGCAGTTCGCAAGTGCCGGTCGGCCAGCTCCTGAGATTATGAAAAATTTAGAAAACCGAAGTCTTCTTAAAAGCTAAGTACCCCGTTGGGGAAACTTTTCTTGCCTCAGACCGATGTCAGACAAAGTTAATAATTGTATTTCTTGTGGGAAGCAAATACCGCATAAGGATTTCCATTCCCTCTGTATACCTTGTTTAGGCCCAGACCACGACGTCTCGGTCTGTTACTGTTGTGCTACATTCAACAAACACACTGTTAAGCGTCGGACGGAGTTCGCCCAGCATTTTTTTGGGAAAGCATTTAACTATACCATGTCGTCGGATACGCCGACACCGGTTTTGTCTAAAAAACGCAAAGACAAGGACCGACACTCGAGGTCCGCGGCCTCTACCGACACCACGCCAAAACCGACTACACGTGGTCCGGTTCTCAGTGAGGCACCTACTCAGCCCCTCACTACCGACGACACAGCTTTGGCAGTGTCTCCTGTACCCGAGGTCGCAGGCTCCTCGGCCCACACCCCGACTACAGATACCGAAGCCACTCTTGGTGTTGAAACACAGAATGTGGACAGGTCCACCTCCACTCAAGGTGTCTTCAGACCTTCCTCTTCTTTCTCCATCAAGGCTTTCACCAAGTCTAAAGCAACCATGCAGCCTAAGAGACCAGTTACACAGGGCCCATCTCCAGGCCCCATGCCTAAGAGACAGATGCTTAAAATGGCTGAGGATTTAATTACTCTAATCAGAGGTTCTCAGCCACCTCCGGACAAAAGGCCCAGAGTGGAGGAAGATTCCCCCTCCTCTGATCAGGGATCCATTATTTCAGAACACTCTGATGATCAGGAACAGGCTTACTCCCCTTTTGAAGACTCTGATGCAGAGGAGTCTATTCCTTCTGTATCCCCCCTGAGGATTTCTCATTTGGGAAGACTTTGCATACCTTAAGGGAACACTTCCACTGGGAAGGCCAGGATTATTCAGATTCCAAGAAAAGGCTCAGGGAATTTATTTTGTTACCCCAGCACAGGCCTCTGGCTATACCTCCTGTCTTGGACATCCTAGATGATGTTTACTCGGAGGCCTGCCTGAACCCGGACTCTCTACCTCCAGCTCCAGTTAAGCCTGACAGGTACTACAGGGTTCCTGACTCGCACCAATTTCTTTACAAAAGCCATGCTGCTGAACTAGAAACCATCTCACAGGGACCCAAGGGAGTTAAGGCTTCCATTGCCAAATATCCATTGCCTTCCGAGAGAGATTCCAGATCCTTAGAAAGGTGGGGGAAAATGGTATATACCTCGGCTACCTTAACCATGAGGGCCTTAAACTGTCAGTTTCATATGCTAAAATACCAACAGTTTCTGTTATCTCAGTTGAAAAGTAAAATGTCACAACCTGAACAACCAGACTTGAAGGAGTTGCAGGATTTGATGCATAGTGCAGAACAACTGGGTAAACATACCGTACAATGTGGTTTTGATGCTCTAGAGGCCTCATGTAGAGCTGCTGTTACAGGCTCAGTCATACGCAGGCATGCTTGGCTCAAGGAACAAACCTTGCCTGATCATGTCAAAGCTAAATTACTAGATGCCCCTCTTCAAAAGGATGTACTATTTGGGGCAAATGCTGAGGAAGTATTACGAAAAATGGAGGAAAAAGCTAAATCAATGCAAACTGTGAAAGAATTTCTGCAGGTTCAACCACCACGTTTTAGTAGAAATTGGCCTTCCAAAAACTGGTCCTTTCCTGCCACGGACAGACCCCAAAGAGGCAGATACAGGCGCCCGAGGGGCAGAGGACAACCACAAGGATCGTACAGAGGCAGACAATGGCAAGCTCCTACACAAAGAGGTGGTGAGGACAACTCACAATCATTCAGAAAGCAAACCCAATGACTTTTCCCTTTGCAAGCCAACCAGGTCTCAAATGGCAGCCCCCTTAGGAGGAAAGCTGGCACTATTCTCAAAAAATTGGCATGTTGTCACAAAAGACAAATGGATCCTGGACATTATAAACAGAGGCTACAAATTCCACTTTCATACCCTTCTAAAAATGAGAGGCATGCCAAAACTGCCACACAATCAAAGGGCAGAGGCACAAAAGCAAATTTCAGATCTTATAAACATGAAAGCTATTCAAGAGGTACCTACACACGAACAAGGTCAAGGTTTTTATTCCAGGCTATTTCTGGTGCCAAGGAAGGGAAAAGATTGGAGACCTATTTTGGATCTTTCCATCCTAAACACATTTCTACTCGTACCAAAATTCAAGATGCTCACTCTACAGCAACTTCTTCCCATGCTGGGCAAGGAGTCTTGGCTGGTAACATTGGACCTCAAGCAGGCATACCTGCATGTCCCAATCAGACAAAATTGCAGAAGATACCTCAGATTTCTTGCAGGTTCAACCCATTATCAATTCTCTGCATTGCCCTTTGGCTTATCTACTGCGCCCAGAGTATTCACGAAATGCCTGGCATCAGTAATTGCCTACTGCAGACTTCAAGGGATACAAATATACCCTTATTTGGATGACTGCCTGATCCAAGCGGACAGCAAGCACATTCTTCTGAAACATCTGGCTTATGTAATAATGTTATTAAACTCTCTGGGATACACAGTCAACAAAGAGAAATCAAGGCTAATACCCTCTCGAAATATAATTTTCCTGGGTGCCAGTTTGGACACAAACACCCAGATGGCCTACCTCACGCCAGAGAAGCAGGGGCAACTAATTCAATATTTCAAAACACTGGCAAATTGCACCAGGCTGACTGCAAGGAAAATCCTGCAGGCTCTGGGATTCATGGCATCTTGCATCTTGCTAATCCCATGTGCAAAGCTGCATATGAGAAAACTACAGTGGTATCTAAAAAACATATGGTTTCAACACAGCCACAGTTTGGAAACAATAATACCACTACTTCCATGTCTGCAAAAGGAATTTCTGTGGTGGGCTCAAGCATGTCAAGCAAACACAGGTCTTCCATTCAGCAAGCCTCAAGCAAATCAAGTCATCACAATAGACGCCTCGGACTACGCCTGGGGGGCGCACATGACAGACCGGTGCATTCAGGGCAAATGGTCCCAAAAAGAAAAGCTCCTTCACATCAATCAAAAAGAAATGCTAGCAGTAATAAATGCTATTATAGCTTTCAAGGACCTTCTACTACCAGGTCAACTATTGATAAGAACGGACAACACCACAGTTATGTGGTACATAAACAAGCAGGGAGGAACACATTCCTATCCCCTATGCAGACTGGCCATATCACTTTGGAACATGGCCATGGACTTACAAATGGAACTACAAGCACAGTACTTGCCAGGCAAGGAAAACACTCTGGCAGACAACCTAAGCAGGAATGTGACAGATCCACACGAATGGATGTTGCATCCAAAAGTTTTTACAGAAATAATCCAAGAATGGGGAAGGCCAGACCTAGATCTCTTTGCCTCCCACAAAAATCATCAATTGACAAAATTCTGCTCGAGGACCTTCCACCCAAAGGCCTGGAGAGTGGACGCTCTCTTTCAGCTGGACATCAATGACAGTTTATGCCTTCCCGCCTCTTCCTCTGCTGCCCAAAGTCCTATTGAAGACCAGAGCAGACAGACCAAAGATGATCCTCATTGCTCCGGACTGGCCAAGGCAACACTGGTACCCACTCCTGAGGAGCCTGACTCATTCCCCTCCATGGACCCTGCCTCTAATGCCTCTTCTTCTGACTCAGCACAGCTTCAAAACTCTTCACAGTCAGCTAAAACACTCAATCTAGCCGCATGGAAGATTCCTTAGCATCACAGCAGGCCCTACTCTCCAAGGAGGTGCAGGATGTCATTTTGGAGGCCAGAAGGCCATCAACTAGAAAAGCTTACTCCGCAAAATGGAAACGTTTTTGTGTCTGGAATGAGAAAAAGGGCCAGAACCCTGGAAAACTGAATTTACCTCAAATATTACAATATTTGGCTGAACTACTAAGCAGTGGACTTTCGTTCTCCTCCATCAAAATCCATGCCTCGGCCATTTCTGCAGAATATAACACTGATCCTCCTTTATTCTCTCATCCTCTTTTAAGACAGTTCCTCAGAGGGGCTAAGAATTTAAGACCTCCAAGGAAACAACCAATACCTGCTTGGGATCTAAATTTCTTTCTGGAAAAACTGACTTTGCCTCCTTTTGAGCCAGCTGCTTCATCAGATTTGCAATATTTGTCCTGGAAAACCGCTTTCCTTCTGGCTATCACTTCAGCTCATAGAGTTTCAGAACTACAGGCCCTCATGGCTGTCCAGCCTTTCATCATCTTCCATCAGGACAGAGTTTCATTACGAACCAGCCCTTCCTTTATGCCTAAAGGGGTCTATATGACTTGGTCGACAGTTCATATGATCGACAGTTTATTTGGTCGACAGTTCATTTGATCGACAAGCATTTTCCCCCTTCCCCAATGTTGTGTGACCCTGGAGTTGATATATATAGTTAGGGGTGGTGTGGGGGGCACAACCCCCCACCTAAAATGCTTGTCGACCAAATAAACTGTCGATCATATGAACTGTCGACCAAGTCATATAGACCCGCCTAAAGTGGTATCCAGGGTAGCTTTAAATCAGGCCATACATTTACCTACTTTTTATCCCAATCCTCAAAACAAAGGGGAGAGATTACTACATTCCTTGGACATCCACAGGCAACTGCGTTATTATTTGGACAGAACAAAGCCTTTCAGAAAATCAGAACAGCTCTTTGTGGCCTATGCGGTAGGAGCTCCAGGAAAGCCAATTTCCAAGCAGACAATCTCAAAATGGATAGCCCACTGCATACGCTTTTACTATTCCTTTCATGGCAAAACTGTTCCTACAGGCATTAGAACTCATTCCACCAGGGCCACAGCCACCTCTGCAGCCTTCCTCAGAGGAGTTCCTACCAAAGATATCTTGGAAGCAGCCACTTGGGAGTTCTGTGCATACCTTCTCCAAACACTACAGCCTACCATTATACTCGAAATCTAGAGCAGGCTTTGCCACTGCAGTCTTGCAGGGCATTTTGGCTCCTCCTAGTTCCACATAGTGCCTACCACCCCTTTCTTAGCTTTGGGATTCTACCCATCTGTTATGACTGCAGCTGTATGCACGATGAACATAGTACAGTTTTGTACCTACCATAAATGTAGATGTTTGAGTGCTAATACAGCTGCAGTCCAGGTTTCCCTCCCTCCTTCCCCTCTAGGGGTATTCTTTTATGGTGTATTTGCTTGCAACTAATGTTTTTTGATTATATGGCATTGCATTACTTCATAATTTTATGTATTGCCTTCCTTCTGGGGGCACCTGACATCTGGGGCAAGAAAAACTGAAGAACATGGCGTTGGTTGGTTCTTTTATACCCCTGTCGCACTGACGTCAAGGAAGAAGCGATGACAACCGACGCCGGACCTAGACTTTGGAATTCGGCCGACCGAGGACCCGCCTGACGGCAGGAGAACCCATCTGTTATGACTGCAGCTGTATTAGCACTTGAACATCTACATTTATGGTAGGTACAAAACTGTACTGTCTTTCCCCTCGTCTTAAGTCAACAAGGGATTATTTGTTTCATACTTGGTTTCCTGTACGCCTTGTCACCTTTTCCCCTTATAACGAAGGTCATTCAGCCAGGCTTTCCACTTCAGTTATCCACACCTTATCCTTCTTTCAAAAACTAAGCACCAGAAAGGTTTACAGAAGGAAATGGAACAGATGTGCCATTTGGACATCATCTAAGGGTGTGGATTCATTCTCAGCACCTTTATAATCTATTCTAGATGTTGTGGCAGGATCATTTCAGGAAAGTGCTAGAATTTAACTTTCATGTGGGAGAAAAACCGAACTTTGTTGCTTCCTTAAAACTTTCTAAAGCTTTTTTGAGAGGAGCATTCCTCTTAAGGCCTCTGTGGGGATCCTGTTCCTTCTTGGGACATTACATTACTGCTTCAGGCCTTAACTAAACTCCCTTTCAAACCAGTAGCTTCGGCAGAACTAAATTTCTGTCCTGGAAAACTATTTTTCTGGTGGCCTTTGCATCAGCTAGAAAACATTCTGAGCTGCAGATATTATCTTGCAAGCTTCTTTATTTGACTTTTCATAAGGACAGGACGTCTCTTCGAGCCAATCCAATTTTTCTTCCAAAGCTGTCCCTAGAAGCTGCTCTCAATCAGTCCATTAACTTACCAGTCTTCTGTCCAAATTTTTCTAACAAAGGAGAATACACTTCTCATTTGCTAGATGTTCACTGCCATTTGAGGTTCTATTTGCATCCTACAAAATAGTTTAGGAAAATGGATCAACTTTTTGTTTTCATTTCAAGAGCCAAGTTGGGAAATGCTGTTTCAAAGGTCACATTTTCATGGTGGCTTTCTGATTGTAGTACTTTTGCATATAAAGAGAAGTCTGTCTCTCCCTTACAAGCCAAAAGCTTGTTCGTCCAGAGCATTTGCAGCTTTTGCAGCTTACTTTGCCAGAGTGCCCTTTGATAATACTTTTCTACTGTTCACAGTTTTATCTCCAATTACAAGCTGTACAGGCAGTCTAGGTTCCATGCTTCCTTTGACACCACCATCCTTGGGAGCATTTGAATAGATGAGTTCGGAAAACATTTTTCTTACCTTCATAAGGGACATGTAGTTGATTGGCTTTCCTGAAGGGTTTCATTTGGTCTGAGTAGTATTTGAGCTGCCTGTGCGCATCCAAAGTGTGCAGGATTCTTTCTCCTTTGCTTTTAGGCTCTGGAAAAAGTAGAGGGAGAATATTAGATTTGTTTTATGGTAAACTGTGACACCACTTTAGGCATAAAAGAAACATTTGCTCTAAAAAAAACCCTGTTCTTGAAAAGAGTAGCGGTTAACGCACAATAAAAGTTTATAGCTCAAATACTCTTCACGTAAATCTCATAGCAGCAAGTAACAGTTTTCCATGTCAGAAACCTCAAATCCACCTGTTGAGCTGGCTTATTTGGAAGAAGTTATTTTTTTAAGCAAAAAAATTAAGATCCCAAGGTGGAGCGATATATTTTCTAGGTGGATAGAAATGGAAAGCCCCTCTGAAAAACTGCTTGAGTTGGGGATAGGTAAAAATGGGGGGATCTAAGGGCAGATGGGCAGAAATGGATAAAGATGAAATGTGAGAAGATTAAGAAAGGCCAGAGGATATTTCAAACAAATAATCTGGGGACAGAGGCAACTGAGCCTTAAATGGTTCCTGATTCTTAGAATGGCTTCAAATAGAAAATGTATTCCACTTACAGATATAGTGGAAAGTTTTTTTTTCCTCCTTTAGTACCTGCTCCATGTCTTCAGAAAAAAGTGACTAAAGGGTATCAAAACAGTGTCATCTAGACAAATGTAGTATTTTCAGGTGTCTCAAAAACTCCTGTCTTGTGTCAGAAATTTCAACTTTCTGGGAAGCTTGAAGTAATTGACTTTGGTCATTTTCAAAAGAATGGAGAACTGCTGTTGCCTAAACCAAAAGGGAGTGACATCCATTATCTTTGGAGAATCTCTATGTATCTTTAGATGAACCCTGATGTGAGCAGAAAGAGTGGAAATGCATAAGGGACATTCCCATTCACAGAATGAAAAATCATCTATCTTCCAGGCCTATTTGCAAGGAAGCCTGCAGCATAATTTCTTTAACTGTCATTTTTGAAAGGAGGCAAATTAACCAATTTGTTGTATTCCTCACATTTGGATCAATTCCTGGAAGAATGCAGGGGTATTTTCCATTAATGAGGGTCTGTCATAGGCATGTTCTGCTTCTTTGCTACAGTATTTTTCTTGGACAGAATGTGTCCGACCAGTTGAGACAAAATGAGCAGAACTGCAAACTACCAGGCTATCATGGAAAGTCTGTAAAGAGGGTAAGACCTGGCACATCCTTGTTTGTTTATATTCCACATCACTGTGGTATTGTCCGATTTCTTGAAAGGTGTTCTAGGAACTAGAGAAGATAAGGCTTTCAAGGTACTGATTACTGCCAGCATCTCTTTGACACTGATGTGCTTTTGTCTGTCTTGCTTGTTTCACAGCCCCTGCACTTTCACCCCTTTCAATACAGCCCCCAAGCAAAGTCTGAAGCAACAGTTTTAAGAGACTGAAGAAGAGGTAGAAGGGAGAAGGGGAGACCTGGGTTGAGAGACAACTGGTGAACAGCAAAAGGGTAAAAAAGAACATTGCTGTGAATGAAAGGATTTAAATCTGAGTGTTGACTTCTGGTTCGTTTTGAGAATGTAACTAGCAAGACTTGTCATAACTGACCCCATGTCAGAATAATTTTAAGAACATTTTAAAGAGTGTTTTCGTTACATGAAATGCAGATACAGTTAAGGCATTCAATGATGTCTTCCCCTAGAAGACAGAAAATTAACAGGCAACTTTCTCATGTTATCAGAACAAACTAGTAAACATTTCAGGACTTGAGCCTGGCAGTTCAAAATTCTGAAAGTTGAAGCATCAGAAGAGTAAATGATGTCCTTCAAGAATGCATCTGCAGTCCTTACAAATGGGTTGTCCTGTCGTCAGGCAGCCCTTCGGTCGGCCGGATTCCAAAGTCTGGGTCTGGCTTCGGCTGGTGTCGCACTTCACCCGACGTCATTGCGGCAGTTTTTCGGGTATAAAGGCATCAGCCGACGCCATTTTCCTCAGTCTTTCTTGCCGCGTGGCGCCCGAAGCAGAAGCTGTTTGCAAGTGCCGGTCGGTCAGATCCAGAGATTACTACTACCGAATATTACTTCGAAGACTTCTATAAAGCTAAGTACCCCGTTGGGGACTCTTTCTTGCCTCAGCCGATGTCAGAGAAAGTTAATAATTGTTTATCTTGTGGGAAACAAATACCTCATAATGATTTCCACTCCTATTGCATACATTGCTTAGGCCCAGACCACGACGTAGCAGCTTGTCTAGCCTGTGCTTCTTTTAACCGACGGACGCTTAGACGTCGCTCGGACTTTGCTGAACAGATTTTCGGCTCCGATTTTGCCTACATTATGCCGTCGGATCCTCCGACTACGCAAATAACCAAAAAGCGAAAAGGACCGACACTCGCAGTCCGCGGTTTCGGCTGAAGCCGCGGTTAAGCAATCCACGAGTGTCTCGGTTTCGGCCGAAACCGAGCAAGCGGTTCTTTCTTCAGCAGATAACTTGCCTTCTACCGAGGCCTCTTCTGTACTGGTAGAGACGGCTTCTGAAATCCAGCCTTCTGTTGCGATTTCACAGGATTTATCAGACACCATTCCACTTGATATTTCTACCCCTGCACGTGGAGCTGCTAGGCCTCCTCCAGCTATGTCTATTAAGGCCTTTGCCAGGGCTAAAGCAGCCAAAACTTCCAAACCTCTGCCTGCCAAGCCCCCCTCTCACAGGCCGAGCTCCAGTTCCCATATGCTTTCTTTGGCACAGGATCTCATCACTTTAATTCGTGGATCCCAGCCTCATCCAGACAGGGCCTCTCTCCCTCCTCCAGAAAAGAGGCCTAGAGCAGAGCCCCCTGCGCCAGTAGCCACAGATGATTCTTCTGATGATTCAGATCATACAGACCCTCCTGAGGCTTCTTATTCTCCTTACGAAGACTCTGATGCTGAGGAGTCCATACCTTCAGCCTCTCCCCCTGAGGAATTTTCCTTTGGGGAAACCTTGCATGCTATGAGGGAACAATTTCAGTGGCAGGGCCAAGATTTCTCAGACTCTAGAAAAAGGCTTAGGACCTTTCTACACTACAGCATAGGCCTTTAGCTATTCCTCCAGTTCTATCTGTTGTTGATGATGCATTTAATGATGCCTGTACTACTCCTGATACTTTACCTCCGGCTCCTGCTAAACCTGATAGGTACTACAGGGTCCCGGACACTCATCCCCACTTATATAAGGCCCCTTTTGCAGATCCAGAGACTATCTCCCAGGGCCCTAAAGCTGTAGCAGCTACTTCTTCTAAAAACCCCCTCCCCTCTGAAAGGGAATCCAGGTCCTTAGAGAGATGGGGTAAAAAAGTTTACACCTCTGCTACTTTGTCAGCTAGAGCTTTGAACTGCCAATTTCATATGATTCAATACCAGGAGTTTATGCTTGACCAGTTGACTAAAAAGCTGTCCTCTGAAGAATCTTTAGATAAAAAGTATATTCAAGAAATGTTACATAACATACAGCAGGTTAGTAACCATTCTTTAAAATGTGGCTATGATGCACTGGAGGCTTCCTTTAGATCAGCCATGACTGGCACAGTTATCAGGAGGCATGCATGGTTGAAAGAGCAGACATTACCAGACCATGTCAAATCTAAGCTTTTGGATGCACCTATGGACAAGGTCAATTTATTTGGTGCCCCCGCACAGCAGGTTCTGAAAAAGATGGAAGAGAAAGCAAAATCGGTGCAAACAGTAAAAGATTTCTTACAGGTTCAACCTCCAAGGTTTAGCAGGAATTGGCCCTCCAAAAATTGGTCCTTTCCAGACTCCTCTAAAGCACAAAGAGGCAGGAATAGGCGCTCTAGAGGCAGAAACCAATCCAGAGGTGCCTACAGGGGTCGCCAGTGGCAGGGTAACAACCAACGAGGCACGGATACAGCCACCACCACTACAACAGCTCAATCACAGTGACTTGGCGGTGACACCGCCTACCAGGGAGCAACTAGAGGCGCCCTTAGGCGGAAAGCTAACATTATTTTCAAGAAACTGGCACTGCATTACAAGAGAAAAATGGATTTTGCAAACTATAGACAAAGGTTACAGGTTCCATTTCCATACATTACCAGGAAAGAGAGGAATGCCAAACCTACCACCTTCTCAAAGGACAGAAGCTCTAAACCAAATATCTCAATTATTAAGGATGAGAGCTATGGAAAAGGTACCAGTCATGGAGCAAGGGAAGGGATTTTACTCCAGGCTCTTCCTGGTACCAAGAAAAGAAAACAAATGGAGGCCTATTCTAGATCTGTCCGCTCTAAACACATTCCTCATTGTTCCAAAATTCAAAATGCTGACCCTACAGCAGCTTCTTCCCATGCTGGGCAAGGAGTCTTGGCTGGTAACTCTAGATCTCAAGGAGGCATACCTGCATGTCCCCATAAGACCAATTTGCAGAAGATACCTCAGATTTCTTGCAGGATCAGAGCATTATCAATTCTCAGCATTGCCCTTTGGCTTATCTACTGCCCAGAGTGTTCACGAAATGCCTGGCATCAGTAATCGCTCATTGCAGACTTCAGGGAATTCAAATCTATCCCTACCTGGACGACTGCCTGATACAAGCGGACAACAAAAACAAATTAACAGAAGACTTACAAAGAGTCATCTACCTGCTACAAGCCCTGGGATACACAGTCAATACAAAAAAGTCAAGGCTGATTCCATCCCAAATAATAACCTTTCTGGGTGCAGAATTGGACACATCAAAACAAATGGCATTTCTAACTGCAGAAAAGAAAGAGCAACTTCCTCTCTATTTCTTGGCATTAATAAAGCAGAGCCATCTAACTGCAAGAAAAGTGCTACAAGCTCTAGGCTTCATGGCATCCTGCATAATCCTGGTCCCTCATGCCAGGCTTCATATGAGAAAGCTACAGTGGTACCTAAAGAATTTGTGGTCTCAGCACAAGCACAGCCTGGAAACCAAAATCCCAATGATCCCATGCCTAAAGCAAGAGTTCTTATGGTGGGCTCAGGCCTGTCAATCAAACACAGGACTGCCCTTCTGCAAAAGTCAACCAACACAAACTATCACGACAGATGCCTCAGACCTCTGTTGGGGGGCACACATGATGGACAAGTGCATTCAAGGCCTATGGACTCAAGACCAACTGCATCTGCACATAAATCTAAAAGAAATGATGGCAGTAAAATTGGCAATCCATTCATTCAGACTTCTTCTCCACGAAGGCCAGCTGTTGATAAGGACAGACAACACCACAGTTATGTGGTACATCAACAAACAGGGAGGCACACACTCATACCCCCTATGCCGGCTGGCACTAGACCTATGGGATGTGGCTCTAAGCTACAACCTTCAGTTACAGGCAATTTATGTCCCAGGAAAGGAAAACATTCTAGCAGACATACTAAGCAGAACTATAACAGATGCCCACGAATGGATGCTGCATCCGGACATCTTCAAAGCCATCACAAGGGAATGGGGATTACCACAAATAGACCTGTTTGCATCCCCATACAATCACCAGTTGAAGAAATTCTGCACAAGGACTTACCACCCACTTGCTTGGAAGGTGGACTCCCTATCCTTCAGTTGGAAAAGCCTGACAGCATACGCATTCCCACCACTTCCTTTGATGCACAAGGTGCTTCTCAAGATCAAAGAGGAACGTCCAAGGATCATTCTGATAGCCCCAGACTGGCCAAGACAACATTGGTACCCACTGCTGAGGAGCATGTCCCGGGAACAAATAAGGAAACTGCCCCTGATCCCATTACTGCTGACACAGAACAACTACAGCATTCTGCATCCAAACCTAAAAACTCTGCAGCTAACTGCCTGGAACATTACATGACAGAAATTAACCCAAATTTATCCCAAAGGGTTAAGGACATAATCCTGGAGGCTCGTAGACCTTCAACACGAAAGAATTATGCAGCAAAATGGAAAAGATATCTCATCTGGAGTGCTGCAAAGGGGCAAGATGTGACACTGGTGAACATAGCCAACACCCTGGAGTACTTGGCCGAGCTCTACCACACAGGCCTGTCCTATTCCTCCATAAAGATACATGCATCAGCTATTTCAGCACAATACAGCTTGGATCCTCCTGTCTTCTCGCATCCTCTGCTCAGGCAGTTTCTGAGGGGAATTAAAAATGTAAAACCTCCCAGGAAACCTCCATTGCCAGCATGGGATTTGAACTTTGTGCTAGAAAAACTGACTCTACCTCCTTTCGAGCCAGCAGCTACAGCAGACTTGCAATACTTATCCTGGAAAACTGCCTTCCTGCTGGCAATAACTTCAGCAAGAAGGGTCTCTGAACTACAAGCATTAATGGCAGTACAACCCTTCCTGATCTTCCATCAAGACAGAGTGTCCATGAGAACAAATCCTACATTTATGCCTAAGGTGGTATCCAGAGTCTCTTTAAATCAGGCTATCCACCTTCCTACATTCTTCCCCAATCCACAAAACAGGGAGAAAAGCTCTTGCATACCTTGGATGTACACAGGCAACTACGCTACTACCTGGACAGGACAAAAAACAATAGAAAAATTGACCAGCTTCTGGTAGCTTATGCAACAGGAAAGGAAGGAAAACCAATTTCTAAACAGACAATCTCCAAATGGATAGGAAATTGCATTAGACTTTGTTACTCCTACCATGGAAAGAAAACTCCAGAGAACATCAGGCCTCACTCCACAAGGGCCACAGCCACTACCACAGCCTTCTTACGAGGAGTGGCTACCAAGGACATTATAGAGGCTGCTACTTGGACCTCCGTGCATACATTTGCCAAGCATTATAACTTACCTCTATACTCTAGATCCCGTGCTGGCTTTGCCACTGCTGTTTTGCAAGGGATCCTGACTACACCATAATCTATTCTCATTACCTCCTCCCTAGTTTAGCTATGGTATTCTACCCATTTGTAAGGACTGCAGATGCATCCTTGAAGGACATAGTACAGTTTTGTACCTACCATAAATGTAGATGTCCGAGAGGAATGCATCTGCAGTCAGGATTACCCACCCTCCTTCCCCTCTGAGGTACTCCTAGGGTATTTACCAATCTTCAGCTAGCTTGGGGGGGATCTATTATGGTGTATTTGTTTGTATATATGTACATACATGGTTATTTTGTGTGTTTGCTCTCTACTATTTGGAAACTTTGGCATTTATCCAAATTTAGCCTACCAAGAGGGCACCTGGCATCTGGGGCAAGAAACACTGAGGAAAATGGCGTCGGCTGCTGCCTTTATACCCGAATAACTGCCGCAATGACGTCGGGTGAAGTGCGACACCAGCTGAAGCCAGACCCAGACTTTGGAATCCGGCCGACCGAAGGGCTGCCTGACGACAGGACAACCCATTTGTAAGGACTGCAGATGCATTCCTCTCGGACATCTACATTTATGGTAGGTACAAAACTGTACTTTTCTTCCATAATCTCTCATAAGCTTTCCCATCCTTATCAGGGAGAAGGGGGCTATCATTAGCAATCTGTTTAACAGTAGAAGTTTTAGATAAGGAAACAGTGGGCAAGGTTTGATTTAGAATTAGAAAACTAATATTTCTGATGTCAGATTTGGATCCGAGTCTACTACTTCTGCCAGATCTTCGGATCCAAAACTTTCAAGCTCCTCCCGTTACACATAACGCCCCGCCAACCTTACATACCTCAGTTCTCATTTGCCACCATTCAACTTCAGAAGTGGATCTTGTCGCTGTCGAGCTTTGGAGTAGTATTTAGACCTTTTATATTTAAGAAGAATGTTTTTGTGTCTATTTTAATTCTCCTACCGCCCGCACAAATTTTTTTCTGGCCTTTTAACCGTTTCCGGTTTTCCTTTAGCTACCTTTTGCCGGTACCTCTCAAAAGTACCATCGCTGGTACTCTTCTGTTCCTTTACCGTAAATTTACCTTTTACAGTATTCCTTCAGCACCATTGCTAGCAGTTTTTCTTGTCTTTCTATCCCCTTTATTAAAAACATCCTTCCCTTTTTTAGTATTTAGATAGTAATGGCTGACAAGCCTACTGGTTTTAAAAAGTGCATTACCTGTGGGGATAAGATCCCAAACTTTGATGCCAACAGAGAATGTGTTTATTGTTTAGTTCCCGCACACTTGGAGATGGATTGTTCTGTATACTCTGGATTCGACTCCAGAGCTCTTACTGACCTTAGGAATAAGTTAGTGCTGAGAGCCTCCTTCCTTCCTTCCTTCCTCCCTCTTCTGCTTCTGTTGCTGGAGCTCAAACTCCAACCAGGAAATCTGACGAGGAAGCCAGATTAAGTGAGTAAAGAAAAGGAGTCATGCAAGAGGTCCCCAGACTGCTGTTCCTCGTCGGATCTATCAGGGCCAAATGCTAAAAGGCAAAAAAAAAAAGTCAGATGTGACTGATTCTACATCAAGGTCTCTTCGGATCCAAACTCCTCTGCTTCTGCTGGATCCAGTTACTTCACTGTTTCCTTCACACTTCTTGGAGTGATCCCCCTGCAGACATTCTAGACCTCCATCCTCCACTTTGTATTGTAGGTCTTCCAGAAACCTATCTGAAGCTGACATGGATAGTATGATGAGGAAATTCCTCAGAGCTCAGATCCAGATGGGGACACTCCCAATCTCCGACTCCCTCCAGATTCGAGAGCCTATCTTTGCCCATTTCTCCCTTGGTCTCTCCTTCTCCGATTTGACTTGCTTTTTTGCAGCCATCTGAACAGAAACCCCTGGGGGTGTCGTCATTGGATCCAAAGATGATCTGTTCTTCTACTCTGGTGACTTCCTTGAGTCACCCGTCCCCGAACCTTTCAGATGAGATTTACTCTGAACCTTTTTGAGCCATCCCTCCCTCTTGGGGCTTCGGTCTTGGACAGCTTGAGCCTGACTCCTTCCTTGGCTGGAGTGCTGGTGGGGATGCAGGAGCCAGCAGTTTGGGATTTGCTGGCTCATTTGCCGTCGACTTCTATTTCCCCTAGACATTCTCCCTTTGAGGATGTTGAGTGGGCCTTCTCTTTGTCTAAAGAAGGGACATCTCTGCCCCCCTCAGATCAGACAACTTTACCTCTGGTTGTCTGCTCTGAGCCTTGTCCATTCATTCCACTGGGACAGGCAGCCCGGTCTACCCTCCAGTTGATCACTCAGGACATCTTCGTTTCTTATGATACTTCTCTGGACAACACCAATGAGGAAGTCCCTCAGAAGAGAATGTGTAAAAGGAGACACCTAGATTCACCTCAGGAATCTGTCACAGAGGACACCTATTTTGATGAAGGGGAGATGTTTCCCAGATCTCCGCCTGAAAATATCTCCTTTGGAGACATCCTAGAGTTCCTGAAACAGAAAGGTGGTTGGTCCTCCGATACCCCTCCCAGGAGGAATCGGTGTTCATGGAGGCTTTCAGGTCTGGTCTGTCTACTTCTTGGGTCACACCTCCGGCTGATGAACTCAGATCTTTCTCACAGGGTGTGGAAGGAGCTGGATACTGTAGAGTCAATCCCTAACAGGCCTGACAAAAATTCCTGCTCCCTCTAAAGAACAAACACACTGGAGCAAAGGAGTCCCAGTTGATGCCATGTTTGTAGCTGCAGCCACCAAGAAGAACTTGCAGAACAGAGCTCTTCTATCCATCCCCCAACAGAGAATCCAGGTCCTTGAACAAATTTGGTCAGTACGCGTATGATTCAGCAACCTTTGCACTCCTGTCACTGAATTGTCTGGCACATATTACAAGATTACTAAGAGATTTGGCCAAATAGCTTTCCAAATCTTTTTCCAAGTCCATGTCTGCCAAAGACCAAAATAAAATCTCCTCGCATCTGGCCACCCTTCAGTTGATTTCTAATGAATGCACCAATGAGGCTGATCTCCCATACAGCGGACGGTGCCTCATGGGTGGTGGGTCACGCGTAGCCATTAGGAAACATGCGTGGATGTGATTGTGTGATTTTGTGCGGAGCTCTTTAAGTCTGCTTTTATCAGTGTGCCTTTTGATGGTTCTTCCCTGTTCGGCCCAAGGTGAAGTACACACTCTCGAGATGTGAGTAAAAAGTAAAGACCATGTTTGCCATGGGCGTATGTTTTTCAATCCCTAAAAAGACTTTTCTGAAGTAATCAACAGTGAGGCAGAAAAATGTGGTTTTGCAAATCCTAGGGTCCTTTTCAAGACTCACTTGGTGATAGTTTCCACAGTGGCACGGGGGGGAACTCAAATGGAAGACACCGCCCTCACAACATAGGTGGCCCAAAGAACCAGGGCTTCCAAGATTCATTCCTGGATAGGCTCTACCAGCACTTCTGTTAGGAGGCTTGGCTGTTATCCTCTGAAGGCAGTCAGGGTTTGCTTGGTTAAATATAACAAAAGATTCCTGAGTGCAGTGAATCAGATCCAGAGATTATGTAATGCCATTTTCTCAAATTCTTCCCAACCAAAATGAAAAGAATCCCCAATGGAAAGGAAGCAATGTCATTAGAAATAGCAAAACTGCTAGAAAAAAAGAGTCATCCAAGAGGTCCTTCCAGACCATAGAGGATCTGGGACCTATTCAAGATTCTTCTTGGTGCTAAAAAAGACAGGGAACTTGATTCTGGATCTCAGCAAACTAAACCAGTTCAAGCAATAGTCAGGATTACAGATGGTCACGGTTCAGTCCATTCTGCCTCTACTGGAAAAAGATGATTAAATGTGCTCAATAGATCTTTAAGATGCATACTATCACATTAAAATGAAAAGGCACACCTGAAGATATCTGCCATTCTGGCTGGGAGCCAGTTATTACCACTTCAGAGCAATGCCCTGTGGTCTCACCACAGCCCCAATGGTGTTCACCAGTGCAAGGCAGTGATAGCAGCTCATTTGAGACTGGTGGAATTTCAAGTGTTTTCATACCTGGGCAACTGGCTCCTATCTGCCTCAACCAAGCATCAACTCCTACAGGCAAAGGGACTACTTGCTCCAGTTGTGCACCTATCTAGGCAACACACTGAATTGCAACAGATTGTAATTCACATGTACGCAGAGTCTGGAGTTCATAGATGCTTATATGGGGAGTTCATAGATGCTTGTGTGGGTAGTGTCAATCTCCCTTCTGCTCGAATTCATACACTGAGATCCCAAGTCAGGAAGGTAATACAAAATGCTTCTCTTCTAGCATGATTACTTATACAAGCCTTGGATGTTCTTCATCTCACATTGCTGCAGTCCTTACTTATGGGTAGTCCGCTGTCCTCGGTCGGCCCGAATACCAAAGTATTTGGCTGACGTCGGTCATGGGCGCACAGCCCTGACATCAGAACGTCAGGGTATAAAAGCGCATGACCGACGTCATATCCTCAGTCTTTTTTGCCGCATGGTCCGATGCAGAAGCAGCGTTGCAAGTGCCGTTCGGCTTTCTGAAATTTTTCGTTTTCGGAGTTTCAGACCGATACCAAGTTGGGCTAAGTACCCCTTTGGGGAACATTTTTGTTTTTTCTTGCCTCAGTTATTTACCGGATGTCAGAAAAAGTGAATAATTGCATTTCTTGTGGGAAGCAGATACCGCATAGGGATTACCACTCGCTTTGTATTCCTTGCTTGTGACCCGAGCACGTAGTTGGGTGTCGGTTTTGTGCTAGGTTTAATAAGCGCACTATTAAGAGAAGGCTAGATTGCGCTAGGTTAGTCTTTGGCAGGCGGTGTAATTATAATATGCCGTCGGATCCTCCGACGCCCGCTTCCACGAAGAAGCATAAAGACAAATCTGTAAAGCCTAGGCAGGATGATTCGTCCGTTTCGGACGCCGGTCCTTTAGAGACTACAGTGGAACAGGTGGATCCGGCTGAAGTTTCTGTTGAGTCTCAGGGGGAAACCTTGATTTTACAGGATGTGGCCTCACAGGAGTCAGGTCAGGCTGAGGGGGCCTCTCAGGTTTCTATTCTCCCTTCTATGCCTAAGGGGGTTAGGCCTTCTGCTACTGTTTCTAGGGCTCCTTCTAAGGGCAGGTCTGTTTTGCCTTCTTCTGGTGTTAGTTCTGGTTCTTCAGGGTCTGTGCCTAAGAAGCATATGCTTAAAATGGCAGAAGATTTGATTACTTTAATTAGAGGTTCCATGCCCCCTCCTGAGAAGAGGCCCAGGGTAGAGCCAGAGTTGGAAAGTTTGGAGCAGGCCTCAGATGATTCTGAGTCTTCTACTGAAGACATTCAAGATTTTCCTCCTTATTCGATTCGATGCAGAGGATTCCACTCCTTCTGCTTCCCTCCAGAGGATTTTTCATTTTCAGAAACCTTACACTCTATGAGGGAACATTTTAAGTGGGAAGGACAGGATTACTCAGATTCCAGAAAGAGGCTTAGGGAGTTCTTGTTTTACCACAGCATAGACCCTTGGCTATACCTCCTGTTTTGGATGTGGTTCAGGATGTTTTTTCAGAGGCCTCATTTAATCCAGATTCTATGCCTCCTGCACCAGTTAAACCGGACAGGTATTATAGGGTACCTGAGGCTCATAAATATCTATATAAGAGTCCTAGGGCGGACCCAGAAACTATTAGTCAGGGGCCTAAGGGTGTTAGGGCTTCTGTTGTAAAGAATCTGGTTCCTCTAGATAAGGAAGCTAGAGCTTTGGACAGATGGGGTAAGAAGGTGTATACCTCTTCTACTTTAGCAATGAGGGCTTTAAATTGCCAGTTTCATATGTTGAAATATCAGAATTTTCTCCTTTCTCAGCTAAAATCTAAAGTGGATGCCTTGGCAGAGGGCATAGAGTGTAAAGAATTGCAAGATTTGGTGCATGTTTCTGAACAGGTGGGGAAACATTCTTTGCAGTGTGGCTTTGATGCTTTACAGGCTTCTTCTAGAGTGGCTGCCACTGGTTCAGTTCTTCGTAGGCACGCCTGGCTTAAGGATCAGAATTTATCTGAACATGTTAAATCTAGAATTCTGGATGCCCCTTTACAGTCTGAAGTTTTGTTTGGTCCCCCTGTGGAGTCTGTTTTGAAGAAAATGGAGGACAAGGCTAAGTCTATGCAGACTGTTAAAGATTTTTTGCAGGTGCAACCTCCTAAGTTTAGTAGAAATTGGCCTGCTAAGGGGTGGACGTACCCTTCTTCTGATTCTCAGTCTAGGGGTAGATCTAGGCGTGGTAGGGGCAGAGCTCAGGGTACCTTCAGGCCAAGAACATGGAGTTCGCCTGCTCAATCTGCTGGTGAGGGTAGGGGCCAGTCCTTTCGTAAACAGGCCCAAAGACCTGCATTTTCAGCTGCCAGATTCTTCTTGCCTGGCAGCTCCTTTGGGAGGAAAACTAGCTCTCTTCAAACAAAACTGGCTTTTAGTCACCCAAGACAAATGGGTGTTGGACATTATAAACAAAGGTTACAAGTTTTATTTCCATACATTGCCTCCTTTCAAAGGTATGCCAGACATTCCTCCTCGGCAAAGGATAGAGGCTCACAAACAGATTTCATTACTTCTTCACATGGGAGCTATACAGCCAGTACCTCTTTCAGAAGTGGGTCTAGGATTTTATTCCCACCTGTTTCTAGTACCAAAGAAAGGGAACACGTGGAGACCGATTTTGGATTTATCTCTCCTCAACACTTATTTGGACATTCCAAAGTTCAAAATGTTGACATTACAACAGCTTTTACCTCTGCTGGGAAAAGATCACTGGATGGTAACTCTGGATCTAAAAGAGGCTTATCTTCATATTCCTATCAGGCCCAGTTGCAGGAAGTACCTGCGTTTTCGAGCTGGAAATTTACATTATCAGTTCTCTGCATTGCCCTTTGGCTTATCTACTGCGCCCAGAGTGTTCACAAAGGTTCTGGCTCCAGTGATAGCCTTTTTCAGGATGGAAGGAATACAGATTTATCCTTATTTGGACGATTGCCTGATTATTGCACAAGACAAGGACAAGCTTCTTCAGCATCTACAGTATGTGATGGTAGTGTTAAGATGCCTAGGGTATTCTGTGAACGAAACAAAGTCCAGTCTAGTACCCTCTCAGGACATGTGCTTTCTGGGTGTGAGACTGAATACAGCTTCCCAGATGGCCTTTTTGACCCCGGACAAACAGAAAAGCCTTTCACTTTATTTCCATCAAATGTCTCTACAGTCCAGGCTGACTGCAAGGACAGTCCTTCAAGCCTTGGGGTTCATGGCATCTTGTATTCTGGTGCTTCCCAATGCAAAATTGCATATGAGCAAGCTTCAATGGTATCTCAAAAATGTATGGACACAACACTGCCAAGATCTAGACACTGTCATTCAGATAATACCTTGCATTCAGAAGGAATTTTTGTGGTGGGCTCAGGAATGTCACCTAAACAAGGGACTCTCTGTGACCCGACCAGAGGCGAGTCAGATTCTAACGACAGATGCCTCGGACAAGGCTTGGGGAGCACACCTCAATGGAAAATGGGTGCAAGACACGTGGCCTGCCAGACTTCAACATTTGCATATCAACTTGAAGGAGATGTTAGCAGTTCAATATGCATTGATGGCTTTCAAGGATTTACTTCACCCAGGGCAGGTGTTGATTCTAACAGACAACATAACTGTCATGTGGTACATCAACAAGCAAGGGGGAACTCATTCGTACCCTCTTTGCAGACAAGCGATGATTTTGTGGGAGACAGCTCTCAGTTACAACCTCAATCTTCAGGCAAGGTTTCTACCAGGAGCACAGAACTCCTTAGCAGATGTATTGAGCAGACAACTAGTGGATCCTCACGAGTGGAAATTGGATCCTCATGTATTTCAAAAGTCGACAGTGTCATGGGGAACTCCAGACATAGATCTGTTCGCTTCTCCACTAAATTACCAGTTGCCAAAGTTTTGCACAAAAAGGTTTCATCCCACAGCTTGGAAGGTGGACGCTCTGTCATTCAGTTGGAACAATCTTCATGTATATGCCTTTCCACCTCTACCTCTTCTGCCCAAGGTTCTCTTGAAGGCCAGACAAGACAAGCCATCCATGATTCTGATAGCACCGGATTGGCCTCGACAACACTGGTACCCACTGCTGAGGAGTTTGGTACGAGAGCCTCCATGGCCTCTGCCTTTGATTCCGCACCTTTTGTCTCAGGAGGGCAATCACTTTCTCAATGTCAGAATTCAGTCTCTGCATCTAACAGCCTGGCATATTCTGTTTTAGACTCTGGAGGTTCTCAGCTTCCACAACAAGTTTTGAATGTTATTTTGGAGGCCAGGAGGCCTAGTACAAGGAAAGTTTATGCTGATAAATGGAGGAGATTTTTTATTTGGAGCAAAGGGAAGGACTTTGATGTTTCCAAGCCTAATTTGAGTGCTTCTTTACAATATCTTACTGAGTTATTGGACAAAGGTCTGTCCTTCTCCTCCATAAAGGTTCATGCTGCAGCCATTTCGGCTAATTATGACTGTGACCCTCCTTTATTCACTCATCCTTTGTTTAAGCAGTTTCTCAGAGTGGCTAAGAATATAAGACCCCCACGTAGAGCTCCTACTCCTGCTTGGGATCTCAATTTTGTGTTGGAAAAGCTTACTCTACAACCTTTTGAGCCTGCAGCTACTGCCGAGTTAAAGTATTTGTCATGGAAGACTGCTTTTTTGTTGGCCATTACTTCTGCGAGAAGGGTTTCTGAATTACAGGCCCTTATGGCAGTGGAGCCTTTCTTGATTTTTCATAAGGATAGGGTATCTTTGCGTACTAATCCTTCCTTTATGCCTAAAGTGGTTTCTAGTGTGGCCTTAAACCAAACTATTCATTTGCCTACTTTTTATGCAAATCCCCAAAATAAAGGGGAGAAGATTTTGCATACTTTGGATATTCACAGGCAGTTGCGTTATTATTTGAGCAGAACCAGGGAGTTCAGACGGTCTCAGCAGTTGTTTGTTTCTTTTGCTTTGGGTTCTCAGGGTAAACCTGTTTCAAAACAAACTATTTCTAAATGGATTGGGTTTTGTATTTCTTTTTGTTATTCCCATCATGGTAAGGAGATTCCGGCTGGAATCAGACCTCATTCCACTAGAGCTACTGCAACTTCTACTGCCTTTCTAAGGGGGGTAGCTACAAAGGATATTTTGGAAGCAGCCACTTGGAGTTCAGTACATACTTTTTCTAAACATTACCACCTTCCTCTTTATTCTAAGTCTAGGGCTGGATTTGCCACTGCAATATTACAGGGCATTTTAGCAGCTCCTAATGCTTTATGATTTTGCCAGCCTCCCTTTCCCATTGCTTTGGGATTCTACCCATAAGTAAGGACTGCAGCAATGTGAGATGAAGAACATAGTACAGTTTTGTACCTACCATAAATGTAGATGTTCAAGATCCACATTGCTGCAGTCCAATCCCTCCCTCCTTCCCCTCTGTAGCTTAGCATGGTTATGTGGTTTGGGTGATGGCTGTAGTTGGGCATATCTTTTGGGAAGGTACTCTGTTTTTTGGCTGTGGCCTTTCTTTTTAGGGCCTTCTGACATCTGGGGCAAGAAAAGACTGAGGATATGACGTCGGTCATGCGCTTTTATACCCTGACGTTCTGATGTCAGGGCTGTGCGCCCATGACCGACGTCAGCCTAATACTTTGGTATTCGGGCCGACTGAGGACAGCGGACTACCCATAAGTAAGGACTGCAGCAATGTGGATCTTCGAACATCTACATTTATGGTAGGTACAAAACTGTACTTTTCCATGGCAGCCACTAACACCCTCCCTTCTATGCCCAGGTTCCACATGCAAATACTTCAATCGACTCTGTTGACTTAGTGGTCCATTCTTCAACATTCTTTAATCACTTCAGCCAACATTAATCAGGCATACAAAAGGTACCTTCTTTAGTGGTTTCAGTCAAATGAACTATGGGAATGTTGCCCATTTGTTCTCCCCTTGCCAACAGCCACGGTGACCATGGTAGCCACCCATTTGGGTTTGGAGGGTGCATTCATTGGGAAGGACAGTCCAAGGTACGTGGTTTTACAACTTTGTCAAGAAGCAATGAGTGTGTGACAGTTGGCGGTCCCTTCTGGTCACTCTCCATTAGCAACTCACATTCTGGGGAAGTCAACATTATTGCGGGCAGACTAAGCAGGTCCACTCTGATGCCTCACAAGTGGTCTCTCAATGTCAAGGTGGTAGAGAGAATTTGCTATCAGTGGGGCTAGCTGTGATGAGACCTATTCACTTCTCCCCTGGACAACAAGTGCAGCAGGTTCTTTGCCCTTATCCTTCCAGTGGGGGAGTCAGAGAGATGCTGTAGTCCATGATTGGCCCTCCAGTCCTCTTTACGCTTACCCAGTCTTATCTCTTATTGCCAAAATGTTTACAAAAGGAATTCTAGTCAAAGAGCACAGTTATCCTCATTGCACCCTTTTGGCCTCATCAGATTTGATTCCCCTTCCTCTGGTCTCACCTTCTTTATCCACCCTGGACACTGCATCCCACTCTAGACCTTCTGTCCCACCAGACAGGAATGATTCATCCAGACCTAAGTCTCAAACTGACTGCATGATTTCTTCCAATTCCATTGATTGCTAGACATGCCATGTTCTCCTCCCTGGTCTGTCAAATCTTTGTATCTTCTCAGAAAACTTCTACTAGAGACTTCCAAGATGGCTGTACATTTAGTAACAACTTAATTCAATCTCTCTGTGTGGAAACAGAAACTTAACAGAGAAAGCCATTGGACCTACATTTCTGGGTAAATTTCAGTAACTGTCTAGTAAGTGCACTGCCTGGATGACAGGAAAAAGTAAATACAGAGGACCTGAAAGAAAACTGCTACAAAAGATGACAAGAAGACACTGACTGGGAAAAGTACTGCAGCTGCTCAGCAAAAAAGCAGTGCAAGCTGCATACATGACTTTCAGTAACCCAGAGGAAAGTATAAGGAAATTGCACACAGGCCTGATTACAATAAACAAGACACTGATGGAGTATATCAACTCAAACAATAAAAGGCTGAAAAAATGAAAGGCAAGGTGTTAAAACTGCAAAACTAAGAGGCTGAAATGAAGAAAAGGCTGGCTTAGTATTAGACTGCATAAGAAGAGATGTTTTAAAAAATACTGGAGTTAGAGGACAGAGCACATAGGGAAAACCTGAGATTTTCTGCTGTACCAAGCTGGAAGGAACAGGCAAAATAAGCAACTGGACTGGTATTCCACAACAGGAATTGTTAGTGGAAAGGGCACATTGTGCGTCTCCTCCAAACCTGGCTACGAGAAAGCAACCTAGACCTTTAATAGTAAAGATGCAGGCTTACCAGCAGAACGGCAGAGTACTAAAAGTGGGAGACAGCAGAGTGTTTGTGGAGAATGACTACTCATTATACACCAGGCAGAAGAGGGATACATTTATTCCATTATTCAGGGAATGCCAATAAGCAAGCATGAGATTCAAACTGCTGTACTCATCTGTCTTCAAAATATTTTCCCTGGAGGGACATATCATTTTTAACCACGTTTGTGTGCAGTCCATGCAGTGAAGTACCAATAACCATGAAGAACCACACTCTGTCCAGGTCAAGAGTGTGTTCCAGCTATGTATTAGTAAAGCAATAAGTTAAGCGCTTTCGTCCCCTCAAGGACTTCATCATGACATCTAGTTCTGATGAAATCCTTGAGGGGATGAAAGCGCTTAACTTGTTGTTTTCCTAATAGTTAGAACACACTCTTGACCTGGACAGTGTGTGGTTCTTCTTGGTTACAAATAAATTTTGATGAAGTACATGCTAAGGAAGAAATACAAAAGTTTGTCCAACAAAAAAGTGAAAACAGAAGATTATGCTTCTTGTTCTTCTGATAATAAAGACCACAGAGAGACTGTGCCAGTGAAACCTTTTCCAATATTTCAACTGAAAATGCTTGAGAAATGGAAAAAAAAACATGAGTCAAGAGTTTTTCACATCAGATGGACAAGGACTACAAGAGACGACTGACCTCCAATTGACTTGATAATGCATGCAACTTTTGCAATGTTCATAATATTTCGGGTATTTCTCTTTCTGAATTACAACCATCAGTGTACCGAGTACATTGGCAGACTTTTGTACTTTAATACCTGAGCTGCTATATTTTGCACGGAATGTAATGTTGAAGCAAATGTTTAATGACACCAACAGTGTTCAAACACCTCATGTATTGAAGCAACCTAGCACTTTTTCACCTACTTTAAATCCTACACTGTTGTTTGTTAAATCATTTGAATGTGAAATTGAACAGTATCTACAGAATACACATAGATCTATGTATTTTAATTTAGACCAACCACATAGAAATGCACTGCAAGAGCTCAAGAATCATACCAACATAGTTATAAAATCTGCTGATAAGGGTGGTGCTGTTGTACTTGGCAAGGAGTTTTATAGCACACAAATATATCTGTTGCTAGCTGATAAATTAATTTTTCTTCAGCTGTCACCACTAACGGTGAATTCTTAGTGCACACATCTTTATTTAACATGGAAAAACCTGGTTTGATAGACCATGAGCTGCTGGCATTTTTATATATACAACATCCTACGATCCCAGTCTTTAAAGCCTTACCAAAAATTCTTAAGGATCTCAAAACACCACCCATGAGACCTATAGTATTTGGTAGGGGATGGGTAACAGAAAATATCTCTGTCTGGTTAGAATGCACTCTCAGACCAATGTTACAAACCTTCCCTAGAATGTTGAAAGCTACTGCTACATTTCTGGAATCATTGAGTGTTTACTTACAAGAGAACAGTGACATTTCCTACATGTTTGTTACTCTAGATGTAAATAATTTGTTCACTGTAATAGAAAATCAATATGGTATTACTGCCATAGAAGAAATACTGAACAAAAAGGTGAATATACATATAGATGAAAATATACGGTAATATTCCTCATTAAGGGTAGTATTAGAAAACAATGTTTTTCTTTGTCAAACAAAGTATTATTGCCAGCGACCAGGTATAGCTATGGGCACGCCTTGTGCAAACACATATGCTAACCTAGTCCTGGCATACTGGGAAGATATGGTGATATTTGAGGCAGCACATGATTGGAAAGACAAACTTTTATTTTATAATAGATTTGTGGATGATGTTTTCTTTTGGGGGGGGGGCACCACATCAGAATGAACACCCTTTAAGTATTTAGAATCTACTACCAGCTTCTTCAGATTCTCATTGAATTATTCCAGTTCAACTATTGAATACTTGGATGTTAGCATTACTAAGAAAGAAAATGGGGCGGTAGAGACATCATTATATAGGAAACCTTTTTGGACCAACAGCATGCACCCTAGATGTGTATTCCAACACATAGTCAAGGGACAAGTCTGTAGAATATCCAGACTTTGTACGAATGAAAAATCCTTTATTCAGGAATTGCACTGTTTAAAGAATAATTTTCAAGCACGAGGTTATAGCAAAAATCTACTGAAAAGGAAAATGGACAAGAGCAGTCGTCTCTGTAGAAAACAAAGTGCAAAACCATGAATATGTAGGCTGACTGTAATATGCAAATTGTTGTCTATATTGCAAACCGTCAACAGTGTACTGCATATTGTGTAGGAAAAACAAATTGCAGACTTAAAAATAAAATTTTTAAGCATCTGTTAGATATAAGGTTAAGAAAAGAACACAATGCACTGTACAAGCATATAGAATTACATAGTGATCATGTATTTGCCTTTATGGTTATATGTGTTGTAAGTAGAAGTCAAAGAATGGGTGACTTGTATAATGAAACTGAATACAAAGAGATGCAATGGATTCTTAGACTGGGAGCTGACAAAGCCCCAGGATTAAATGATGTTGTCCCTTTAAAACCAGCTCTAGCAAAAAAGGAGGGTAAACTATTGGTTTTCATTGGTTGTGTTGTACTATACTAGATACTATGTTTTTACTAGTGTTTTATCATCTCATGAAGGGATTTACCCGAAAGCGCTTATGATACTGCTTTTATTGTTTTAATAAAGTGAAGTTGCTTCATACACAGTGTGGTAGTACTTGCCTTATTTTTGGATTTAAAACACAAGAGTCAACTAGAAGAATTGAGATTATGCTGGAACTGAAGCAGAGACAAGATTTGGGAGATGGAGAGGAACAGGAATAGAACAAGAAAATCTGAAAATATTGGACTTTCTTGGACTTTGGCATATATGCCATATTTCTTGTCATTAATTAAGATTCAAAGCAGATGAAACACCACACACCACTGGATAGTCCCAAAAAGTTTAATCCACTTCTAGTAACGACAAGTTAAGTGCTTCATGGCAATTTTTAGAGAAAGTAAATGGTATTGAGATCAATAAAGGTACAATATTGGTCACTATAGATGTTTGCAGTTTGTTTTCCGTGATACCCCATGAGGTGGGGTTAACATGTTTAGAATTTCAGTTGACCAAAACTAATATATATGATCAGGATCAAGTAAATGTATTTATTACCTTGATGGAAGCAGTATTAAAAAATAACTTCTTATATTTTGAAGGACAGTATTATAAACAGCTGACTGGAGTGGCTATGGGGGCAGCATGTGCCCCCATATATATGGTAATTATGTTATGTCATATTGGGAACAACCGTATATATTTCAAAGTGATTTTCAAGTTTGTATTAAACATTATACAAGATTCCTGGATGACATATTTTTGGCTTGGGAAGAATCTGAAGATCATTTGAACTGATTTCTGCTGTACATAAATGATACAGTGTAATTTTTTAAATTTACTTATAAATTTAGTAAAGACAGAATATCATATTTGGATGTGAATTTAAAAATTGATATTGAGAGTCAAAGTTTGTCATCTGAGATTTTCAGAAAACCCACCTTTTCCAATTCATATTTAGATTTTGGGAGCTAGCACCCATACCACCAAAAAAGTCTATTATCAAGGGCCAATTGGTATGGGCTGTCAAAATGGTCAGTGGTGACGAATTTATAACTGGATTATTTATAAAAAGAGGTTATCCTGAAATACTATGTTTAGAAATAAAAGAGGAAGTAGTAAAAAAAAAGTTTGGAAGGGACTTGTAAGTCCTATTTTAAAAGGCTTTGGATATGTGGCCCAGACATTCACAAATAATAGAACAGAGAATGTTAAAGATATGGAGTACATGGAGATGAGCTTTATTGCTATTTTCAGTCGAGATGTTGGTGTAGTCAGCCAAGTTATTAGAAAAAAATTGGGGGGGTATTGCAATTAGACCAGAATGTGGTGAGTAGGGTAGGTACTTTTCCATGATTTGTATTTAAAAAGGATAGGTCCTTTAAGGACATTTTAGAGATGGGTAACAAGGGAGGGTATAAGCAGTACCAATAGAATGTTGGGAAACTTCAAATGCGGAATGTGCACATATTGTATGTATATATTGGAAACTAAAGATAAATTTTTATTTGAATTGGGGTGGGAGGTTGGCATAATGGTTAAGGTGTTTACCTTACAGACATAAGGTACAGGGTTTGATTCTCACATGGGATAATTGGCTAGGCTGAAAATGGTCCACAAGGGCAGTTAGCCTAGTACTAATCTATGAACCTATGATTGGTAGAAATATATATATATATATATATATATATATATATATATATATATATATATATATACATATATATATATAGGGGCATTTTAATTGTTTGAGCAAAAATGTGGTCTACATGGCTAAGTGTAAACACTGTCCAGTGTATTACATCGGGAAGACATGCAGACGTTTCAAAGAAAGAATAAGTGAGCATTTGTTAGATTCAGTGACAACAAGCTCATGAATGCCCTAAGTAGGCATATATCAGTACGTGAAGAACATGTTTTTAATTTTTTATTATTACAACAGAAATTCAAAGACCAACAAGGTAGGGTCTTAGATGTACACTTAGATATATGTGAGTTAAAATGGCAGTTGTGGTTAGATGCAAATAGTTATCCAGGCATTAATGAGAATGTTAGTTTTTCTGGTGTACTGAAATTAAGGCACATTTTAGGATAGATGGTTTATTGGAAAACTGTTTTTAATGTTGTTCAAAGTATTGTTTTTAAAAAATATTGTAATAGTGAATTGAATTACAGATTGATTGATGTGTGACTGAAATAGTATAAAGGGGTTGCGTTTTTTAAAAAAGTTGTTCTGATGAAGTCCTGACATAGATGGATGAAAGCGCTTAGCTTGTTGTTAGTGGAAGTGGATTAAACTTTTTGGACTGTCCAGTGGTGTGTGGTGCTTCATCTGCTCTGGATCTTAGTTTTTGGTTTGTTTCTTTTTGGTTATTTAGTTCATGTCATTAATGTTTAGAGAATAAAATCAGTAACTTGGAAATTGACCGATGTAGCATTACAAAGCAATAATTATATTTGTGAAACATGACAGAAAAAGAAAATCTGAAAATATTGGACTTTTTTTGGAATTTAAATTTGTAGAGGGCTCTAAATTATATGCCTTACTTCATGTCAGTAATGTTAAGAAAAATACTCAGCAGAAGGGAAGAGGAGGGAGAAAGTTGTTAACTGCAAGTAAAACATTTTTTCTAATGGCACTGTTTTAATAGTGCATGATTTTCTATGCATGCTGTAATTTTTTTTTCAGTTTTTTTAAGTGTAATAGGGATACTATTGTAAATAGCTGCTGCAGTTTTTTTCTTTCTCCCTTCTCTTTTTCTACTTGTTCATTTTGAAGAAATGTAGGCACCGCAATGTTAAAAAAAAGAAGAAAAATCTGGTTAAAAGAGGATGACAAGAAAAAAACTGCTTTTTCTCGTTCTTGCATAGGGAATGACTGGGTTAAGGCCATTAGCTTAATCTAGTAACAGTTTAAGAGAAAGCAAGTAAATGAAAAAGTGTATTGAATATTATAAGCATGTTTTAGTAAACAAATGTGTTTAGCAGTTTTGTGTCTGGTTCTTATGTCTCTAGTAGACAATCTGATAAAGATAAATGGTTTGGAGAAAATTTTTTCTGAAACTATTCAAGTGTTTCCCCAGCTGAGAGAGCTGTAAAGATGAGACAAAGCCAGACAGCACTTAGCAGAAACACAGACTGTACCACCCTTTTTAGCATAGATAACCTTTCTTTTATGTTATTTCAGGACTGTGTGTGTGTGGTTGTCAGTTTGGAACTTTTGTTCCTATTAGGAGGGTAAAACTTCAATATTAGAAGATGTCCATAGCTTTGAGTGTTATTATTCAGTTAATAGGTTTTTGGGGATGTTGGGGGGTGTGTATTTTAGTTTGAGGGCTTTCAGTAAAACAGTATGTTATAAGATGATGACACAGGCTCAAATGAAGATGACAAGAAACAACTGATTAAAAGAACAACCTGCCAAACAGTATATGCATGCAACACAAAAGCTGGAACTAGACATTTACCAAAAAAGCTGTCATACATAAAAGATAGGAATAATAACCTTTCAAGAAAATGATTCTTTCTGTAATGTATTGAAACGTGAATGGTCTTACAGATAAATACAAAAATGAAAGAGTAGTGAACTATATTAAAAAAAGGTAGATTACAAAAATCTATACTACAGGAGACACTCTTGGAAAGAACTGAATGTGTGAATTTAATAAGGAAAGGTTTGCATGATGGTTATTCAGCCGAATATCTGGGGCAAAGGAAAAGAGGAGTATTTATATTAATTGCAAGAGAAGATCCAATAGTGATAGAAGAGGATAAAGATAATGGTAGGTTTGTAGTACCAAGGGACTCCTGCAGGGGAGGAGGATTGCACTGGCATGGGTTTATATTCTAACGAAAACTGCTGTAATGCAGTTTAAGAAAATTCTGGGAGAAATAATCAGCTTTCAGCAAGGAATATTACTTATAGGTAGAGACTGGAATTTGATTTGCAACAGTGAAGATGTGTGTGGGCGGTCCAGAAGGAAAAATATAACAAAGTGGGATAGGTTTTAAGTTATGAAAATATTTGGCATGGAAGATGTGAATTTGGTACTAAGAGTGTGGATTGAATTTGCATATTACCCAAGCTACAAAATCTGTGCTAGCTAGGCTAAACAGAATTTACATATCACAGGAACATGTGCGTTTAATTTTTAGGTCTTGATACACACCCAATAACTATTTCAGATCATGTGCCAGCAATAACTAAAATAAAAACACAGAGTAATGAAATAAAAATTAGACACTGGCACTTTCCCACCTATCTGTTGAAGAGAGAGGAATTTAAGAAATGGGTAGTGGAAATTATTCAGGAGCTATTAGAGAAGATAGAACTTTCTTCTGAAAATATAGCAAAGGAGTGGATTAAAATTAAAGTGGAGTTTAAAAATAGAGTGGAGATGAAAGAAAGGGAGATATGGTTAAGAAGTAACATTTTTAGAGGGACTAACACATGTTAAAGTATTGCAAAATAGGGGGAATCCCACAGAACAAGAAGAGAAGCAACTGCAAAATGCTAAACAACAAATAGAGAATTACCTTGATAATATGCATGAGTTTAGAATGATTGCTGTTGAGCACATTTTTTTTTTTTTTTTTAATTGGGGAAAATAACTTTAGAGCACAAAACTTTTAGCACAACAATTCAGGCAACAGAAAATAGAAAGGGCTGTCAACAAGATTAGGGAGCCTAAAACAAGGAAGATAGCAAGAGTTCCTGTAGAAGTATTAGAAATATTTCAGAAATTCTGTGAAAGTTTGTATAAAGTATAGAAATGTGGAATTCAAGAAAAGGTACAAATGGAAATGTTCATGGAAGATCTACAAGTCCCCAAGAATAAACACGTTATTTCTTCCTGTGGAGGTTTGGAAACTAGGAGGGAAAAAGTGATTAAGATCTGGAAGGTTTTGTTTAACAGTATTTTAAGACGAGGACCAACATCCCGGCAGAAACTGGTGGTAGCTGTAATATGTAAAGAGGGTAAAGATCCATCAGATCCAGCTTCATAGATGCCCATTTCAGTACTAAACTATGTTTATTGTTTGTCTGTAATGGCTAAAAAATGGCAAAAATGATAGCTATGGATCAGTATGGTTTTGTGGAGGGGAAGCAAACATCTGATACAATTAACAAAACATTGATCCAGATGGAAGTAGAATGTAAGAAAATACCACTGTTGTTGGTGAGTCTTGATGCAGAGAAAGTATTTGACAGAGTAAGCTGAGACTTTGAGCAGGACAGTAGAAGCATTTGCATTCCCTGATATAAGGATGATTAGGAGGATATATGAAGGATCAGAGGTGAACATTAAAGTGGGTGGGGTCCTCTCTGATAATTTCTGCTTGAGCAGAGGAACCAGGCAGAGATGTCTTGTCTCCCCTTTATCTGCATTATCTAGGATATAATTGGTAGGGTAGACAAGAAGGGCTGGTGCCATTTGCAGATTATATTATTTTATACCTGACAGAACTAGAAAGGGACATTGAAGTCCAAATCTCTTCAGGATACAAAATTAATGAAGATAAAACAAAAGCAATAAATTGCATACCCACACACACATTTGTTCAGCAGTATCCATATTTATGGGGCCATAATAAAATGAAGTATTTAAGAGTATGGATTAAAAAGGATTCTGGTGTGGCAGCTAAGGATATGTGGGAAGAGACTAAACAGAAGATAATACAAAAAACTGAGAAAATTGAACCACTGTTATATAGATATCAATATTAAGATACAAACAGTTAAAATGTTTTTTGTCCCTTCAGTCTTATGCACAGGTCAGGCATATTTGTGTCAACCAGAGGAGAAGTTATGAATAGCAGTTAATAAAGAGATGAAGAATTTTATCTGGAAGGGGAAGATGGCAAGAGTCAAGTGGGATAAGCTGAGTTTTCTGGTACTACAAGGCGGATTGGGATTACCTGATTTGAAAAGGGTATTTCAGAGCAACACAGTTACTGCTCCTATACATAGCACAAGCAAAAAACTATAGTTCAAAGTGAAAAAGGGTGAGGATGAAACGATTGACTGAAATTTGCTTGTGAACCTTTAATGAGAATAACAGTAGTCATACAGAATGTTATATTCATAAAGTAGCAGAAAGTGTGCTGTGAACTAAGCCAACATGGGAATGGAGAAATGAGATTTTGCCGATAGGGACGGCTGCAGTTAGGGATAGAAACAGTAGGCACAAGGGGGATGGAATGTATTGGAGAAAACTGGCAAAGGAACAAAGGTATTGGAATCAAATAACTAGAAAGATGAATGGAATGGGAAGATGCCAAGAATTTATTTGGACTGCAGGTTAGAGATTGCCTTCCATATCAAGGCAAAGGGAAAAAATGGGGGGGGGGTCTTCTGAAAGAAGGAGTAGCACTGGTAGAGTTTTTAGTAGAAACTAGAACAGAATTTGCCATTAGGAAATCAATAATTGGTAGAGCATATACAGTATTGCTTGATAACTATAAGAATCAATCAGAGGAAGTTAGAAAGGATTGGGAAGAGAGATTGGATAAGCTATTCTCAAAGAAACAATGGGGGATATATGTATATTTTCCAAATATGCAGCAATGTCTAGAAGATTTAGGATATTTGTCTAGAAGTGTTTGCATAGGTATTTTTATATTTCAGGTAGGCTCCAAGGAAGCTCAGGTAGACAGCAGATGTTGGAGGTGTGATGGAGAAGAAAGAGGTAACTGGGAATGTATTTTCTTGGAGTGTAATGGGTTGGCAGACTTTAAAGATTCTCTGCAGACTGCTCTGTCAGAGATGCTGGGTGAGCAAATTGGTGTAACTAGGGAAATGATTTTTTGAGCTATGATACAGACTCAGAATTGCTTAGACATAGCAAGGGCTTGCTGAGTCTAATTATGGTGGCTGCCAAAAAAGCAATTGCTAAAAAATGAAAATCAAAGTCTAAACCAGCTGTACCAGAAGTAGTGAATATAATAACAGAGATAAAACAATTGGAATTTGGATTTTTAGAAAAGGGTAGGTGCAAATTATATACAAAAAAGGGAATTTTGGGAGCAATACATGCAGCGAATGAATGAAGTTTAAAAGAAGGCAGGATTTGAATGAGCTATCTAATGTTTGACTGATAGTGATTCAATAGCTTATAAGTGATGTATATTGTTTGCAACTACAATTGTCAACTTGGTTTGTGATGTATAATGTTTGCATTTGAAATTGTTAGTATGGTTTGTTTTCATTTATATAAATGTAAGATTTCTTATGCCATACGTGATAATTTAATAAAGATGTTTCTTGTTAAAAAAAACTTCTACTAGAAAAGTTTACAAAAGTAAATGGAAGAGGTTTGTTTACTGGACCCCTTACAGGTGCTCCTGTGCATTCTGTCCTTGAAATTTTAGCTTGAATTTTCAATGAAGGTGCAAATTTTTCCACTATTAAAGTTCATTTGGGTGCCATTTCTAATTTCCAGCTGGGCAAAAATACTACTTCAGCTTCTTCTAAACTATGTAATGCCTTTCTGAAAGGGCATTTTTAAATGATCCTGTTCCCCTTTGGGATCTAACTGTTAAGCTTCAGGCCTTAATCCAGACTTGCTTTGAACTGTCAGCCAGGGCAGATATAACATTTTTGTCATAGAAAACAATTTTTCCTGGTTGCCACCATATCAGCTGCACGAGTATCTGAACTCCAGGCTCTATCTTCTAAACCTTCTTACATATTTTTTTCACAAAGACAGGGTGTGTCTGCGGACTAACCCAGCTTTTTTGCCTGAGGTAGCTTCTGAGTACCAACATAAACCAGGTTATTAATCTACCAGTTTTCTTTCTAAACTTTTAAATAAGGGAGAGTATATGCTCCATTTGTTGGATGTGCATAGGCAACTATGTTTTTATTTCTGTAGAACCAAAGACTTCAAGAATTCCAACCAGTTGTTTGTTTCCTTCTCTACTAACAAATCGAATAAGCCAGTTTCCAAGGTTATATTAGCCAAATGATTACCTGAATGGTACCTCCTTTATATAGGTAAAAAAAGGATCTGATATTATCCATTTCATTATTCATCAGGTCTGGGTCTTGGATCCAATGTCTGATCTGATCTGGCAACTTTACAGAACAGATTCTAGGCTGGAGCTCCTCCTACTCCCATAATCACTTTCTACCTTCAAACCCTCAGATCTCATTTGCCGTAGTTAGCTACAGACAAGATTATGGCTTGCAGCACTCTTTCTGGGTTTTGTCTTCAGAATTTTTTCCTCTAAGTGTTAAAATGTGTTTGTTTAACAGTTAGTTTAGTGTAGTTATCTACTTTCTTCCTCCAGTCCCCTTTTTCTTTGCTCTCATGCAGCCCTTGCAGCATTAAGGTTATTTTTTTCTTGTGCTTTGGCAGTTGGCACCTTTTTCCCCAGTCATTTCCCTTTAGTGTTTGGAGATTGTTGGACTAGGTGGATTTATCATGTTTTGTGATCCTGTGTGTGTTTGATTTATTTTTTGCCTTTTCTCTGTTTTTGGTCTTGTACTTGTTGGTCTATGTTTTTGAACTGTGTGTACTTGTTTCAGTAGGCCCATGTCGGAGAAACCTACCAGGTTTAAGAGATGTTCTTGTGGGCATAAGATGCCTAACTCTGGCGCCCACAAGAAGTGCTTTTATTGTTTAGAATCTGACTACCTTGAGACTGATTGTGTGCTGTGTGCTTCGTTCAACCCTCGAGCATTGGTAGATCGGTGCAATAAGTTGTTGCTCAAGGGCATAGCCCAAGGGGGTCCCTTTGTTTCTGGCTCCTCCTCCTCCACTGGCCATAAAGAATCAAAGAGGAACTCCTCCTCTGCCTCCCTGTGGGCTTTTCCTCCTCTTTCTCAAAAAAGACCTAGGCTCTTGGATTCCAGCCCTTCGGATCTGAAGCAGTCATTGGTAGGGTCGGAACCAAAGGCCCAGGATCTGACCTCCAGATCCAAAGTCTGAGCGGATCAGAGACGCTTGGATCCCACAGCCATTCCCTTGGCTATATTACCCCCTTGGATCCGAGGCAGTTTGTTTTGCAGGGCTCAGATCCTTCGTGCTCATCAGATCTGAAGCTAGTGGTCATAGGTTCCCTGATTGGTCCTCCCAGGGATCCTGAGCCTTTGGATCTGAGATGTCAGAGCTGTTCCCTAGAATGGGAATGCCATAAAGAGGTTATGGGGTCTCGTCGGGTTTCCCCATCCAAATCCACACATTCCTCCACCTCTTCCAGATCCTCAAGGAGCATCTTACCCTCAGACATGGACAGGAGGATGAGGAGTTTCCTTATGACACAGATAGAGATGTGCCTTTTGGCGTCTTCGGCCCATTCTGGCTCAGGGAGGTCCCCGACTGTAAGTTGACTTCTATTCCGATTCTGACGGTTTTGGAATCCCAGGTCCTGGTTTTCCCTCAGTCGGGGGACCAGGGAATGGCTGTTTTCCCTCGTCCTCCAGGGTCCCTGACTAACTTGGTTCCTATGGTTTCGGACCAGAGTGGGTCCTGCCTCTGAAAAGTCGGCGCTGGGTCCCTGGGGAGGGTTTGCGGTCTGGGTTTGTCGGATCAACCCTTTTCCTTGGGGGCATCGGCCTTCAATAGCTCGGGGGCCGGTACTATCTGAGGGCCCCAGGACCGAAGTGGGCTCCACTCCTCCTTCCCTGGAGGTTTTGGCTATGGGGGAAAGGTGACAAGGTTTCCTAGAGTCCTTCGGCCCTTTGGGTGGTAGAGCGGACCTTTTCCAAGTCTCCTAGACCATTGATGTCAGGTGCCCTGAGCCCATTCATACTGTCCAGGGTCAGCCCTCCTGAGGTAGCCTTCCCCAGGGGTTCCTGTCTCTTCCGAGTTCTCTCCGGAACCTCTCACAGATGAGCCTCCTTGGAAGAGATCATGCAAGAAGAGGCACATGGACTCCCCTCTGGAGTCCCTCATGGATGACACGGATTTTGAGGAAAGGGATGGGTCCCCCAGATCTCTGCCAGACTACGTCTCCTTTGGAGACATTCTAGAGCTGTTGAAGCAGAAAGGCAGTTGGTCTCCCAATCCCCCATCCTCGGAGGAGTTTCCATTTCTGAAGGCATTTGGGATGGGCCCCATCTACTTCCTGCCCCCCCCCCCCCTGCGGACACGCTGGACGATCTCATCGTATTCAGGGTATGGAAGGAACTGGATCCTAAGAAAGCAGACAAGTTCTTGAGCCCCCCCTCGCTGACCATATTCATTGGTGCCAGAGAGTCCCAGTTAATGCCATTGTGGTTGCTGCAGCCACTAAGAAGGAGCTGGTGGAACAGAGCTCCAATGTCCATCCCTCGAGCCATGAGTTGCTGGCACTCGCCAGGCACATGGGAAGCACATTTCTGCTTCAGCCACCTTTGGCCTGAGTGCCCTAAATTGTCCGGCACATTTTTACCCACCTCCAGAGAGACCTGGTCTCTGAGCTAACCAAGTCTCTTTCTGAGTTGATGCTGGTGGAAGACCTCAAGAAAGTATCTCCCAAACTCATTACTCTCTCTTCTAGTTCCAGTTCCTCAATGAGGTTAATTTCTAATGCGGCAGAAGGCACCTCTCAAGTGGCTGGTGCAGGCATTGCAATTAAGCGGCATGCCTGTATGCGGATATGCGGATTCACGGGGCCCTTCAGGGCATCTTTTAATAATGCCCCTTTCAATTGTTCCTCTTTATTTGGACCTTCTGTCAAAGAAACCCTAACCTGCAATGAGCAGGGCAGCAAGACTCTGTCAGAGGTCGGGATCAAGTTTTCTACTCCCCAAAGGTCCTTTTCCAAAAAACAACTGGGCAGTAAGAAACACAGGTTCTACTTGTTGCAGGGCTCCTTCCAGGATGTGCCCAAGAATTCCTCTTCCAGAAGCAGCGAAAGGGGATTCAACAGTAGACCTCACCCTAGAGGCAGACGAGATCCTCAAAATCAGGACTCCAGGGGAACACTTTTCTGAGAAGCCCTTTCAGCATCCCTGAGGCGTTGCCTGACTGTCCTGCCCTGGAGGCAGTCGAGCGTAATTTTTCATTGCACCCAAGTGCCTGGGCATCCATAATCAGTGGGTGCTCAAGATTATATACAGGGGTTATTTCATTCCCTTTTACCAACCACCCCCAGATGCCAAGAAACTTCTCCCCAATGTGCCACCCACTCAGAGAAAACTGGCCCAACGAGAAGTTCTGACACTTCTAGAAAAAAGAGCCATTCAGGAGGCCCCGACAGGACAAAGTGAATCCAGAACTTAATCCCGCTTCTATTTAGTGCTAAAAAAGGCAGGGACATTTGTCCGATTTTGAGCTTCAGCAAGCTGAACCTATGGGTCAAGCAGTCGAAGTTCCGGGTGGTTACTGTTCAATCCATCTTGTCCCTTTTGCAGAAGGACGAATGGATGTGCTCCATAAACCTTCAGAAGCCTACTATCATATCAGAATAGACAGGCACTCCAGGAGGCATCTGCGCTTCTGAATTGGAGCCAGTCATTTCCAATTCAGAGCTGTACCATTTGGATTCACCACAGCCCCAAGGGTATTCACCAAATGCTTAGCGGTTGTAGCCTTCAGGGATTTGAGGTCTTTCCGTACCTGGACAGTTGGTTTCTCACAGCTCCCATCAGGCATCGACTGGTTTCTGTCATAACAATAGCTCTTACACATATTCCAAGAGCTAGGGATTACCGACAGCTTGGCAAAGTGAGAGCTCTTCCCATTATGGAGCCTGGAGTTTATCGGCACTCATCTCAGTACAGTCTCAGAGATTGTAGCATTGCCTCCTCACAAAGTAGACTTGATCAGGCAAGACGTCAGGGCTATATTAGAGATTCCCTCACCTCCAGCTTACCTCATTCTGAAGGCACTGGTTTCCATGTCTGGTGCATTTCTCTCCGGGCCTCAGCTGAAAATTGGCTATGTTCCAAGTTGAACATTCCCAGTTAACAAATATTAAATAAATAAATTAATAAAATAAAAGTGAGGCTGCAATGCTTCTCATCCCTCTGGCAGGATACCACATGCAGGTGCTTCAGTGGACTCTGGTGGTTCATGGGTCCATCCTAACTCATCCAGTGTCTGTGCCTATTCCGTTGACCCCCGTTTGCAGATGGCACCTGCTGTGGTGGCTTCAATTGGAGTATCTTCTTCGTGGCGGGCCTTTTTCTCTTCCACCACCCACGGCCACGGTGATCACTGATACTTCTCTGTTAGAGTAGGGAGGGTCATTTTCAGGGCAGAACAGTCCAAGGCACATGGTACCCTTGGAGACGAAATTTAACATAAATGTCCTATAGATGAGGGTTGTCCTCCTCACGTTGCAAGCCTTTCATGACTGCCTTCCTGTGGGGCCGGTGGTGGTTCACGCAGACACTGCCGTTGGTCTGATATATCAACAAGCAAGGGGGAACACATTCATACCCGTTGTACAGAGAGGGCATGAAGGTGTGGGAATGGGCATCAACAAGCAAGGGTAAACACATTCATACCTGTTGTACAGAGAGGGCATGAAGCTGTAGGAATGGGCAATCTCCTCCAGTCACTTTCTTCTTGCAAAGCACATACCCTGGGGAATCCACTGTCCTGGTGGACAGGCTGAGCAGATCTGTCCTGACTCCTCACAAGTGGTCCCTCTATCAGTCAGTGGTATCTCAGATTTTCACTCGCTGGGGCCAGCCTTGCTGCAACCTGTTTGCCTCCCAGTGGAACAACGAGTGCAGCAGGTACTTTGTCCTGATTCCCTCAGAAAGGCAGTCTCCGAGAGATGCTGTTGTTCACAATTTGCCCCCAGGTTTTCTCTATGCTTACCCTCTCCTTCTTCTGATCCCCAAAGTTCTTCAGAAAGCCTTCAGACTGAAGAGTTCTGTGGTACTGATTGCCCTCCTTCTGGCCTTGGTAGGTGTGGTTCCCCTCAGGTCTCATCTCAAGTATCCACTCTGGATACTGGATCCTGCTCCAGATCTCATTTCTCACCCATACCTCCGCCCATTCTTTGGTCGCTTTGCCTGTCTGCGTGGTTTTTCCACTTCCAGTCATATTAAAGCAGTTCAGGCTAGCTTCTCCCATTGAGAGAATTATTCTGGCTGTGTAGAAGCCGTCTACTCATAAGGTGTACCGGAGTAAGTGCTAACGTTTTTCCTTTTGGGCAGTGGAGTGTACTGTGGACCCTTTTTCAACTCCTAGCCTGGATATTCTTCTATTTTTGACATCCCTTTCTCGAGAAGGGGCCAGTTTTTCAACCATCAAATTACAGTTGGAGGCCATTTCCAATTTTCATTCCAATGCTGGGTTCACATTTTCTTCCAGGCTATGTAAGGCCTTCACGAAGGGCGTCTTTCTTCTTAGGCCTCCAGTCAAAGATTCCACTCCACCCTGGGATCTGATGTTGATGTTACAATCCCTCACCCAAAGTCCATTTGAGGCCTGGTCATTCTTGTGATCTCAAATATCTTTCATGGAAAACCACCTTTCTGGTAGCTATTACCTCTGCCAAGAGGTTTTCTGAGTTGCAGGCCTTATCTGTTAAACCGCCATATATTGCTTTTCATAAGGCAGAGTGACCTTGCAAACTAATCCCCTTTTCATGACTTAAGTCTCTACTGAAAGAATTCTTAACCAGGAAAATCAATTGCGGGTTTCCTTTCCTAATCTCTCGTAACAAGGGCGAATATCTCTTCCACCTTGGATGTTCATCATCAGCTTAAATTTTATTTATGTTCGACTAAACACTTCCGAAAATCTGATCAGTTATTTGTGTTTTTTTCTCTGAGCAGGCGTGGCCAAGCAGTTTCAAAATTAACTATTTATAGATGGATCTCAACTTGTATCTCTTTAGGTTACTCCATGAGGAAGTTGGAGCTGCCTTGCCCTCCCAGGGCACATTCTCTATGTTCACTGGCTACTACTTCTGCCTTAGCTGCCAGGATGTCCTTAGATCAGATTTGTGCTGTGGCTACTTGGTCCACTCCTCACACTTTTGTCATTCATTAGAAACTGGATATGATCTCTAGAGGCATGGTGTCTTTTGGTTCCACAGTGCTCAAGCAAGTCCTTCCTTAGGGCCACCCTGGTTTTTGGTAGCTGGAGATTATGATCCAGACGTGATGAATAATGAAATGGATGGCATTTGATTAGTAGTTATGTACTTAACCATAACTTGATATCTGTGTTTTCCTATTTCATTATTCATCACCTCCTGCCTTCCTTCCCCTTTCCTCGTTTCTGGTGGATCTGGAGAGGCCTGGGTGTGGCCCTTGAGCTTCCGCTTCTTGCGGATCTATTACCATTTCTGCCTATGTCGAGGGAAATAGTTAGACATCTGATGATTACTGTCCTTGGTCAGCAAACTCAATCTGAGGGTTTGAAGGTAGAAAGGGATTATGGGAGTGGGAAGAGCTTGAGCCTTGAATCTGCTCTGTCAAGTTTCCGAATCAGATCAGACATCGTATCCAAGACCCAGACATGATGAATAATGAAATAGGGTAACGGAGATACCAAGTTATGATAAGTACATAACTACCATTTATCCTTGCCTAAACCTCCTAGAGCTCACTCCACAAGGATTATGGTAGTCTCTTCACCTTTTCAATCAAGGGCCTCCTTAGATGACATTTGTGCAGCTGCAACTTGGACTAATTCTCAAACCTTTATTGCCCATTGCAAACTAGATTTGTTTTTCAGGAACAGAGCAGCCTTCGACTCTGTAGTATTCCAGAATGGCCTTCCATGAGAGTCACTCAAGGTTCCAGTATTTGGGGACTCTGTTCCATCAGTTGAGGAATAAATGAAAAGTACAACATCAGATAAAAGTTATGTTCTCACCATAACGGTCCGTCTGTGTTGTCCATTTTCATTCTTCCTCAACTTCCCACCCACCAAACCCCTTCCTTTACTTCTGGAAAGATTCCAAGAGTAGTTTGAGATCCAGCTTCCTTTTTTCTTTCTGCTTTTGTTAATATTTTTATCAGGTTGTCACTTTATATCTAGGGGTTCAAGCTCAGTCTGAGGTATGTAAGGTCGGCAGGGCATTATGGGTAAAGAGAGGAGCTTGAGAGTTTTAGGTCAGAAGATCTGGTTGAAGTGGCCAAGTTGGCTCCGAATCTCTGTTCCAAACCCTATCAGTTGGTGAAGAAGGAAAATGGACAGCACAGATGGAATTTTACGGTGAATACATAATGTTTTTTAGGAGTCAGGGGTACTTTTATCAACTATCAGACTTTTTAGGATCAGGAGATTGACTGTCAGGCATACTGCAAACTGTTAAGAAAACATCCTCTAAAGCAGGTAAAACAGGAGGAATAGCTACAAACTTTTTGCAACAAGTCATAATACTTTTAATGAAAAATAGGAATTTCACTACATTTCCACTGAAATATCTGTTTAATTTTAGCTAAGATCTCAGGAAAAAAAACTCTTCTGGAGGAAAAGTGAAGAAACACTTTCCTCAGAATCTTCAGCAGAGAAAAACGCACAACCCCTCATTTTACTGTTCATATGACTGAGAATCAATGTCAGAATGTGAAGGAAATCTATTTCTTTTTCTAGTTGAAGTAAGTGAAGAAACAGGATTTGAAACATTAAATGCAGAAATTAATTCCTTAGTGAATCCCAGCAAGTCTTCTCTGTCTGTAGTAAGAGAAACAGGAGAATTAAGCTTAATTTTTTTCTTTACATTTCTTGGGATGCTTTTATTTATTTTTTTATTTATTCTTTGTCACCTGAGTTAGTCTGACTTGGTTAGTGGCCTCTCTTGGGGAAGACCCAAGGTGTTTTTTATACTACTAAGGGAAATTTGGCCAGAGCATGAGGAACTTCCCCTACTCTTTTTGATAGGTGTTGTGAGATCTTTTTCATCCAGCTAAGCTACCGCCAAGTGAAGCAGAAGAGACATCAGTCTAATATCTCATCTAAAAGACACACTCTGGAGTGCAGCACTCCTCATGCTATATTACAATGTCAGCAATCAACTTACCTGTGCGGGAAATGAACCCACAGCCTTCAGCACAAAAGGCAAATGTCTTACCTATTGCCCATTGACACTTATTGTGCTTTTCACAGTGATAATGGACTACATTAGCAAAAAGGTCACTGTGGACAGATAACAAAGCTGCTCTTTGCAGACACTGTGGCATTACAAGCAGACTCTGATCAGGAACATCAGTAATTGATATGGTAGTGGAATGTTGTACTCAAGCCACATCTTCTGAGCTAAAACGGGAAATCAGAGGAAGCTAAAAATGAGATGGAAGCAAAACTAGTGGAATGGGTTAACATCTTCCAGTATCTGGGAAGGCTGGTTAAAGAAAAGTGAACTCTGAATTAAGTGGTCAAAGATAGAATCATAGCTGCTGCTGAAAAGAAAAAAAAATGTCAGTGAGTGCTATGGGTAGTATAGGACATAAGAATGACAAAGAAGCTGGAACGTAATGTGTACAGAACTGTGGTGCAACCAATACTACTGTATAGTATAGAAACATCAACACTGAAGGGAGAGCAGCTGAAGACGTTAGAAATGACGGGGATGAACTGCCCGAAACCAGTAGGAAGATGTACTCTGTGTGACAGATGAAGAAATTAGGACATCAGAGCAAAAGCCAAAGTATCTCTAATTACAGAGAAGGTCATAGAGAATGTAATGTGGTTGTTTGGACGCTGAAGAATATTTGGAAGAAACTGGAAGAAGGCAATAGGGAACAAGAGCATCCAGCCAAGATGTAGGTGTATTGCATGGGAGAAGACCTGCAGCAATCAGGTATGATTGTCGAAGAAGGTAGGAAAGTGGCACTGAATCTAGAAGTGGTGACACTTAACCCAACAACTCCAATCATCCATATCTGTTATCTGAATTCTCATCCCTGATCCCATATGTTAAAAATAAATGCTTTCAGTAAACTAACTTTTAGCCTTAAGAAAAAAGGCAATGCCTGTCCTTGTGTAAGTAAACTAAACTGTACTACAGCGGAGCAAAAACAGCAGCAAAGCAAATACAACGAAGAACAAAGACCAGGAACCCAATGAATAAAATTTATTCCTCTCTGACGTCTCTGCATACACTGCCTTCTTGGAGTACACAGATGTCCTTCAAGAATGCAACTGCAGTCATAACACATGGGTTGTCCTGCCTCAGGCAGCCCTCGGTCGGCCGGATTCCAAAGTCTGGGTCCGGCATCGGATGGTGTCGCCTCCTCTCCGACGTCAGAATGGCTGGAGTATAAAGGCATCGGCCGACACCATCTTCTTCAGTCTTTCTTGCCGCGCGGTGCCCAAAGCAGAAGCAGTTCACAAGTGCCGGTCGGTCAGCTCCTGTGTTTTCAGTACCGAAGTCATCTAAAAGCTAAGTACCCCGTTGGGGATTTTTTTCCTGCCTCAGCCGATGTCAGAACAAATTGAGAAAGTTAATAATTGTTTGTCTTGTGGTAAACAAATACCTCATAAGGACTTCCATTCCTATTGCCTTCCTTGCCTGGGCCCAGACCACGACGTCTCGGCCTGTGCTGCCTGTGCTTGCTTTAATAAGCGCACTCTCAGGCGCCGGGCAGAATTTGCCGAAGACTTTTTTGGCGATTCTTTCGCTTATATCATGCCGTCGGATCAACCGACAACTCAATCTTCCAAAAAACGTAAGGACCGGGACCGACATCCTCGGCCCGCTTCGTCCACCGATACTCCTCCTAAACCCTCCGCGAGTGCTTCAGTCCCTTCGGAAGCGGTGATTCAACCGCTCCAGGCCGACGACAGTGTTAACTCGTCCTTCGGTCTCAGTGTCTACACCGGTCCCGGTTGTTGACTTTCCTCCAGAAACCGAGGTTCTGGATCTACCCGACACCATTCCGGTGGACAAGGTTACTCCTGCACGTGGGGCAGCTAGGCCTCCTGTATCCATGTCCATCAAAGCCTTTGCTCGTGCTAAGGCCGCCAGCCAGGCCAAGGCCCATCCTAAACCTACTGCCCAGGCCCCTTCTTCTGATAAACAGATCATGTCTCTTGCTGCAGATCTTATTTCTCTTATTAGGGGGTCTCAGCCTCAACCAGACAGAGGTTCTCAGCCGCCTGCAGAGAAAAGGCCCAGAACTGAGCAGGCCGACAACCTCTCTTCAGATGAAGCCTCTGGGGATTCTGAGCATTCAGATACCCAAGAAGAATCCTTCCAGGCCTATGAGGACTCTGATGCTGAGGAATCATTTCCCTCTGCCTCTCCTCCAGAGGATTTTTCGTTTGGTGAAGTCCTACACTCCATGAGGGAGCATTTTAAATGAACCACAAAGAACTCCAGAAAAGTTAAGTAGCTCTGATGACAAGGGAGCCACCAGTACAAGCAGCTAGAAATGAAAAGCAAGAAAACCTGATATAGTAGTCAAAGAATAAAGGACAAATTAACATTAATATTTGAAATGGTTGTGTCTAGGAATTGTACTGAGAGCCATAAAGTGCTAAAATACCAGAATATGATATTAGAAACTAGTGCTGGAGTAAGCATAAACAGGTATAGTAGTAGCTGAAGCAACAGGGTTAATCAGAAAGAATTTCCAAGTATACTTAAAAATATGCTACTGATGTATGTAACTTCACATGAACCACAGAAAAAGGCAACATTGGGTATACTACTGGTGCCGAGAAGAGCACTCTTGGCAAACGTGAAAGACTGAAACAATGATAATTTCATGAACTTTAATCATATCCTGACTCAGGAATAAAGTTCTGAAATATTTGGAGAAATAAACAAGTTGAGGAAGTGATCTCATCCCCCTACCCATGCATCACTGTCCAGTTCAGCAAAGACAGAATGACCACTCCTGCTCCACCAAATGGTACTGCAAAAACAAAACTGCAGTCAAGGAACTTCTTCGAAAACAGGATGCAGGGGGATAGAAGATTTTTTTTTTTTTTTTTAACTATGAATACTGTTTTTAGTCGTTAATTTAGTGTTTTCTTATAGCTCTCGGGTATTTTCTTCACGGTTGGTTGCACCTTACAAAACCACAGTGTCCTCTGTACTAGCTACACTAGGTTAATACCTTGTTCATAGTAAACATAAAGAATGCCTAGACAGTGCTGAATTTGAATTTGTTAACAAAGCCTCATAATTAAGTAAACAAGAATATGTAACAATAGCATCTTGTGCTTAAAATATCAAAGCAGTTGCTCATTAGGGCATAATGGAACTGAATTGTGTCCAGAATTTTCTCTCTTGTCATTACAATAAACATTTACACAGTTCATAAACAGTTACTAGACATGCAGTCTGCACCCCTGACTTCTCTTTGACTTGACAATAAAGTTATTTTATAAATTTGAGAACTTATTGGCTCATAGGTAATTACTAAACATTTTGTCCAGAAGACCATAACAGAGACTAGACCAACTTTCCAAAAGCCCCAAAGAACTGTCTGATTAAGTGGTATTCTCAAGGTCACACAGCATGCAAATGACAAAGGAAAGATTCAAATCTTGTACCCTTGGCAGAAGAAGCAAAGGGAAAAGTTAAATCGTCAGACCTTTAGTCCTCTGTACCAGCTGCCAGGCATGGTGTACCAGAAAAGTTGGAATCTGAAGGAAACTGCAGAAACTGGAGGTTGATTTTACTCACTGTCAGAGTCTGTGGATTATGCCTAGATGTCACAATTCTGCTTCAGTAAAACTTGATATAGATGAGTAACATTGGCAGTTTCGTCATTATCATCAATCCCATTCACCATGCCTTCTGCAACTCTGTGTACTAACTTAATTTTTACATACAGTGCCATTGTTATAATAGGGAGGGTGAAGCCCACCCTTTTTTCTTTTATGTCAGGTACCCTAAAAGCTGTGATTCATGAACGATGTAAAAGGAGTAAACTGCTGGCCCAATGGACAGCTATAGAATTCAGTTGTACAAAAAAAAATGCACACAAGTGTGAAAAAAAAGCCATGGTAATGTAGTCATATAGTAGGAAAATGAAGGCTAGAATTAATTCCTGTACCACATGAAGCAGATTATTAACAGTGTTTTATGTATTTGTTTTTTTAAATTGCCCCTTATAAACTGAGATACTAGTTATAATAGCAGGTATTTGTATTAGCAAACATTTTCTGAATGATATGAAGTCTGAAACTCAAATTGTTTCTCATTACTTAGTGACATATTCCTCAACTACTTGCCAGAAGTAAAGATTTTCTGAGATGAACAATATCTCAGGCAGAAATCTTGACATTCTGCAAAATTATGAAGAGCTGAGAGATATGACCACCTGATGTACTGAAAGCTGCACAATCTTTAACAACAAAAAAAGGCAATTAGTAGCACCACAAACTTGTACATACCAACTCCATGATTGCTACGCCTCAAAGAGGGAATATTCCAAGAGGCATTCTCGAACTCTGTATGTGTATCATTCATACTGTCATGCTTTTAATATGCAAAACAGGCAGCAAGTGTATCATAGTTGGAGAAAGGTTCTGTAACGAGCATAAGAGTCCTTACTGAAGTAAAGCCATTAGGTGGGAAGGCCAACAAATGAAAGGAAAAAAAAATGAAGATGGCTGTCTTTACATGAACTCCTGGGAGGACACCAAGGAGCATCACTTTGCATGGATTTCAGACATCTCATCTTGTTTGCTGAAGAATTTGGGACAAAGCCAAAAATAATGAGGAGGGCAAGCATTGTTCTAAAAACTTAAATGTGTTAAGTTGCTAGAATGAGAGCCTTTGCATTCATGCATTTTTCCTGAAAGATATAAAGTCTGAAACTAATATTTATTTTAATATTTAGTGATTGCAGTCCTCAAATACTTCTCAAACTACAAATTTTCTGCAAAGTACAAAACAAAACATGGCAAACATATGGGCATCAGGCAAATTCTTAGAGGGATGTAAGTATTCATATAATCTGGAATATGTTTATGAAAATAAAAAAAGGACTGCATTAGATTTCTTAACACTGTAATGCGATGGCTTGTATTTGGTTTCTTGAGTACCGATTGCATTAAGGAAGGTTTGAAAACTAAATGCGGTGTAAAGAGATGCAGATGTATGGGAAAAGACTGTACTGTAGAGGGGAAAAAACATGAAGGGAATCGTGTTGCATACACACCTGAATTAAATAAAAGAAAACTAACTCCATAAGAGCAGCCTGTCCACAACTTCCAGGTACGAGAAGATGAGTCCATCAACAAAATAGATGCGTACAGCAACTGGAGAGAGAAGAATAGTTCCCCAAGTTACACAGAATCATGCTTTTTATTGCATGCAGAGAATGTGTAATAAGGCTCATCTGTATACATAATTGAAGGGAGCATGTCGAGGGTGAAAGACCTGAAAGAAAACAAGCCTTGGGGAGGTCCTTCAGTAGCAACAGAAAAAAGGCAAAACAGAGGGTGTTATTACCAAGTTGTTGCAGCAGCTCTTGTACAGTCCAAATGGCACTGTCAGAAGATTGCAGGCTGCAAGGTGGCACACAATGCTGGAGCTGCAGACACCAGGGATAAGAGAAATAGTCAGAATCACCATTCCCAGTTCCAGTGGGACTATTCTTTAGTGTTGTAGTCAAAAGATAGAGATGAAAAATGTAAGAAATGTGAAAACATAAGCAGAAGCGCATAGTGGTCCTTTAACTGGTTTGATAGCTACCTCACAAACCACACGCAAACCATTGAATGGCTCTCCGTATTCTCTACCTTTTCCCATTATTAACTGGTGTCCTATAGGGATCTGTCCTTGGGCCTTTAATTTGTTCATCAACATTCTTGCATCTGTCTCATGTCATGCTACCCTTGTCCAGAATACTAGCAGTTAGACTCAAATCTGTTCTGCATCCTCCTCAACCTCACTGCAAACTACTATCCCAAAATCAATTACTTCCACTTAGACCTGGCTTGCACTCTTTAACTTCACCTAAACCCTACTAAAACTTAACAAATGCTCTATGTTCCCAAGTCATGCAAAGATATTAATGTCAGCTTTACAGTTTTCTCCTTTCAAAGAATTCAGTTGGAAATAGTCTCTCAGACTAAACTTCTCACTATTAGTTTAGGTAATAATTCATATTACCGGCAGAATATCTGCAAAAAGCTACGGATGTCATAGCCTATCCCATCTCCATCCTGATTATTAGAACTATAACCGAAGGTCCCATCCCCTCTATCAGGAAGATATCTCATATTATCCCCCTTCACAAAGGTGGTAACTCCAATGAATTATCAAATTATAGACCCATAGTCATATCAACCCTGGCTAAAATCATGGAGAAATGTATACATCAACAACTGCTGAGCTATCTTATCCAAAACAACTTACTCTCCAACTCTCAACTTTTTTTTAGACCATTTCATAGCACCACCTCTGCCCTCCTGTATTTTTCTAATGCCATTAACAAAAATCCCAATAATAGCATTCTTTCCTCAGCCCTCTTTATTGATCTCTCTAAAGCCTTTGACATGCTAAACCATCAACTACTCATAAACATACTTAGATCCTTTTCTCTAGGTAATCTGGCTGTACAGTGCTTCTACTCTTACCTAAATGATAGACAACAGCTGTCTTCCCATTACCCTTGGTGTTCCACAAGGTTCCATATTAGGACCTCTCCTATTTTCAGTCTTTATTAATGACCTGCAGTCAGTCATTCCACGTGCTACCTGCATTCAATTTGCAGATGATTCCACATTAATTTGCTCAGCTACTTCATCCTCCGATCTACAGACCCTAAGCCAAAAAGTGTTCAGCATAGTTGAAAACTGGCTCCTTAACCGTTGACTCATACTGAATCCTAAAAAAACAAAATTGCTACTATTCTCTCCTACCCGTAGGTCCTCCCCGCTTATCTTTACTGTTAAGTCAAATAATGGCGCCATCATATCTCCTGATCCCTCCACCAAACTATTAGGGGTATTGATTGATAACAGCCTGAAATTTGATCTACATATTAACCATACCATAAAAACGGTCAATAAAAAACTTGCCACACTATACAGGATTAAGCCTTTCCTTACACCTCTAGCTAAGACTGTTATTGCTCGTACCCAGTTACTCTCTACCGTCCATTATGCTTCCCCCATATTTACAAACTTGAGTAAAAATGACTTTAACAAACTGGCAAGCTCCTATAATAACATTGTTAGATTTGCCACAGGAGCCGCATACAGAACTCACCACTGTCATAACTTGAGCCAGTTAGGATGGTTAGAATTGCCCAACCAACTACAATACAATCAAATTATAATTGCACATAAAATACTCTACCAACCTGGAAACACTCCCATACTTAAGAACCTTATCACCCCATACAACAACCTTAAGACCGTACGCTCATCTAACAGGCTTCTAGTACAAATAGCTAAAACCAGTAACACAGCCGATTCTCTAACTCTGCTGGCAAAACCTGGAACATACTGCCCACTGATCTTTGATTTCCTCCATAACCTTATTCAAAAATAACCTTAAACAGTACTCCAAAACACACTGGCTATGTCGCTGTACTTACCCTAACTCTCTTCTATATCTCTAGGTTCAAGGATACTTTATGCTGTACTATGTTTGAATGTTTCTGATAGCCCATGAATTGTGTGTATGTTTTAAAATGTCAGACATTATGTCATTGTACATGTCAATCTTGTGTATTTTCTAATGAATTCAGTACTTGTATCTTACATGTATAAATGTAATGTATAGTCTAATGTCTATTGTTGGAACTTTCGCCCCGGGCTTCTGCTGAAAATGGATATATATCCACTTGGACTAGCCCTGTCAACAAATGTAAAACAAATAAAATAAATGGTACTTTTCCATTAACGGGGCAGCAGCATTCTGGGCCTGGATTTGCGTTAACGGAAAAGTGCCAAAGGTTTTAGCCCCCAAAAAAGGTAAAACATAACTGTTTGTCTGTGAGAGAGTTTTCAGTGGTGTTCATTTACATAAAACAGCCATATGACTGACTTACTGCTGTAAAGCTGGAAATTGTTGTCAGGGGATAGTGCAGAAGTGTGAGTGCGCATACCTTACATCTGAATTGAATGTTATATGACTGAAATATATACACACCCATATACATATGCTAGGGTGTATAGACAGTCATTAAACAATTAGAAACGGTACAGCACCAGATTTGAAAAGAAATCGCGATCATTAAAACAGCTGCAGTTAACTGAATGTACTTACTGTCTGTCAGAGTGGGACTTTTTTCCCCAGCATTTGTAAAGCTAACAGTGTGCACCCAGGCCTACCATCAAACTTGCATTCATTGTACTAACAGAAAACTTCTGAAGGCTTAATGTTCAGTTTTCTAAGGAACTCTGCAAAAAGACAGAGAAATAAACAGTAGTAGTAAGAGACATGCAGAAAAAAGTTTTTCAGTTCTTGTAATGTTCAGCCATTTTTCTTGCCTCCATTTATGAGTTTTCAGCGGAACTTTTCTGTTAGCTGCAGATGGTCAGAGAAAAGTAAGCCCCCTCCCCCCCAGCAAGAGTGTGAAGTAAGCATTGCTGACATGTCAGATAATGACTAGCACTCCGACAAGGAAGACAGCATTAAAACCAAACCCAAAAAAGCTGTTGCCCCGCTAACGGAAAAGTACCAAATAAATAAATTAAAATTTGATATTCATGTTCAAAATGTACTAAAAAAAAACTTGTCAAAATTATTACTCTGTAGAGTGTCTAACTTTGTCATTACACACACTCTTTAAACCACTGCTTTATTTATTTATTTTACATTTGTTTACTGGGAAAGACCGACTGGACACAGGTCCATTTTCAGCGGAGGCCCAGGGAGAAAAGCTCCACATTACAATACATTACATGAGAGTAAAAAGAAGTAGAACATATGTACATATGACATATATACACATCAGAACAACATGCTGGTGATTAACAAACATACATATAGCATATATACACACACAAAAGGACATCATGCTAGTGATTAACATTTCTTACAGTAGACAATCATAGGTATATATTTTTTTCTTTTGCAGTTGTAAGCTTTGTAAGGTAAAAGTATACAGGTTTGGAAGCTTTCAGGGGAGAAACTGTTTATACATATTTGTACCCTGCCAAATTCTCTAGGTATGGATTAGCCTGGTGAGTGGCATGAGCATAGCCAGTTGCTTAGTGGGTTTTCAGGAGTTTTTTGAATTGACTAAAGGAGGTGGTAGAAGTTATTTGGCTTGGTAGTGTGTTCCAGGTTTTGGCAATGGTGTTGGCAAAGAGGGACTTAACAGCTTCATTTTTATGTTTGATGATAGTTATGAGGTTCTGGTTACTAGATATTAAGGCTCTAGAGGGAATGTGGGGCTGAATTAGTTGCTGAAGTGCTGGAGTTATCTCAGGAATGTAGTAGTGTTTGTGCGCTACAGAGAGTTGATTGAGTAGAAGTATATGAGGCAACTCAAGCCAGTTGAGTTGCTTAAGGGATAGACAGTGGTGGGACCTATATGAGGCTTCAGTAGCAAACTTGGCAATCTTGTTGTAGCAAGATTCCATTTTATTTAGATCAGTTTGGTGGAGATTGGTCAAGATGGGAGAGGCATAGAGGAGGGTGGCTAGAAGATGAGTCCTTGCGATGGTTACTTTGGTGCGTTTTGTCATAAATTGTTTATTCCTGTAGAGGAGACCAAGTTTTTTATTAACTTTCTTAATGGTTTGTGCTATGTGGATGTCGAACCTCAGGTTATTGTCTATTTCTACGCCTAGCAGTTTAGTGTGTGGTTGGACTGATTTGAATGTTTTCTTTGGAGCTAATGGTGAAATTATTATTTAGGGGAGGAGCTCTGCCAGGACTGAAAAGAATTTGTTTTTCTTTTTGAGATTAAGAAGAAGTTTGATGTTTGTGAACCAAGTTTCGGCTAGGGTGAAGTTATTTTGGGTAAGTGTTTTGCAGTTCACTAAGGGTAGGGGGCAGCACATATGAGGGTAGTGTCATCTGCATATTGTACTATTGATACAGTGGGAAATGGTGAGAACAGCAATGGGCCAATGATGGATCCTTGAGGGGACTCCTATGGTTACTGGTAACGGGGGGGGGGGGGTAATTGGTCCTGCCATAGGACTGCTTGCTGAAGGGCAGAGAAGTAGCTGTTGAACCATGATATAGAGGAGGTACTTATATTTAGGGTCGCTAGGGTATCAAGAAACTGCCTGCGTTTTACCATGTCAAAGGCTTTTGATAGGTCTAAGAATACGGAAGAAGCAAATACACCCTTGTATCTGTGGTGAACTATGCTGGTGAATGATAGTAGTGCTGTTGTAGTGCTATGGGAAGGTCTAAAGCCGTGCTGGGATGTGGAGAGATGGCTGTTATTCTGGAGGTACTGTATTAGTTGAGTATGAACAACTCTTCCTAATATTTTGGATAAAGGTGATAGGATTGCTGTTGGGCGATAGTTGGTGAGCTCTAAGGAGTTGCCTCCTTTGTGCAGTGGAATTATATATGATGTTTTCTATGAGGTGGGGACTTTGCATTCTGAAAGAGATCTGTTTATGAGAATAGAGACAGGATAGGCTATAGCTTCAGCTGAGATCTGAAGGAAGTCTGCTGGCAGCTTAGCTGCTAGAGTGGTTTGTTTAAGTTTACCAAGGAGTTTAGATATTGATTTGGTGGATACAGAGTGGAGGTGAAAATTGGGGCTGTTGTTTTGTATATTGGGATGGGTTGGGATAGTTATTGGTGTGGGGCTACTAGTACTGTTTTGGGCATTGGCAAGGGTCTGGACTGTTTCGGTAAAGAATTTGTTAAATTGAGTAGGAATGTTTTCATAGTTATTTGGAAGCACAGGGGTTGGAGTCATGGACTTTCCTGGATGCAGTATACCATTTAATGAGGCCTGGAATTTTTGTGGGTTGTGAGGTTAATCTTTTTGCATGCTTGTGTATAGTAGCTGGATTTGTCTAGTTTGATTTGTTTTTTGGCTTTGTTTCAGAGCTCTACATAGTTTTGTTTCAAAGTAGTGGTTTTGTTTTTCTTATAGTTTTAGTATCTTTTCTTAGCCATGGAGCATAGTTAGTTTTTATTTCAATGGTTCTAGCAGGTGCATGATGGTTTAAGATTTTTATGAAGGTGTATATATATATATATATATATATATATATATATATATATATATATATATACACATACACATACATACATATATATATATATATATATATATATATATATACACACATACATATATAGATCTACACACACACACACACACACACACACACACACACACACACACACACACAGTATATATATATATATATATATATATATATATATATATATATATATATATATATATATATACACACACACATATATATGTACACACCCACACTGCATACACATATATATATGCACACTTATACATATATTTTATATATATATATATATATATATATATATATATATATATATATATAGAGAGAGAGAGGGAGATATATATATATATATATATATATATATATATATATATATATATATATGTGTGTGTGTGTAGCGTTGTTACCTCACAGCAAGAGATTCTCCCGTTCGATTCTTGGCTGGGTTTGGGAGTGCCTTCTGTGTGGAGTCTGCATGTCCCTCCGCGGTTGGGTAGCGTTCAAAATACATGCGTGCGTAAATGGGCGTACCTTCGTTGAAGGTTGAGCGTTGAGCTGGCACCTCTGCGTTTCGTAAAAATCTATTGCCAGTCATTAGCGGACCGGAGTTCCGCTGTGGCGACCCCTTACCAGGAAAAGCCGAAAGACAAACAACAACAACATACACACAAATATAAATATATATATATATATATATATATATATATATATATATATATATATACACACACACACACACACATATATATATGTAAATATATATATATATATATATATATATATATATATATGTGTATGTATGCGTGTATGTATATATATATGTATATACATATATACCTTTCTGTTTCTTCCCTATTTTCTCCCAAAGTTTGTCTCCAATTTGACTTGACTCTCCCATTTCTCTGCATATCTGTCACACGTCTCCTTTTTCTTTTCTCCTCTTCAGACTTGTTTTGACCCACTAATCTTGTTCACAACTTTAACCTTTTACATTCTTCTACTTCTCCTATAAATTTATCTTTCCTCTCCATCTGTAGCTTGCAAGTATTTCTGTTTCTCGCAATCTGTTTACATTACTTTGTATATTTGTTATAGCCAATGATGCATTTCTGATATAGTTGTCATGTTTCAGTTTATATAGGTAAATGTTTAGGTTGTCTTTTTCTCCAATATTAAATATTTTCTTAATTTTTTTTTCTGTTCAGATTTGCTTCCTGAACCTTCCCTTAAAATGGATCTTGCATGGCTCAATAATATTATTCTAGCAAACAAACTAAATGAATGCGTAAATAAGTAAATTATTTGGGTAAAGGCTACCTTATTAGTCTGTTAAAGATGTACCTATGTGCCGTCTTGGCCTAAGTACCTTTAGACTGTTCAGTTTCAGCCATTTCTTCATTGAAACTTTTCTTGAAGGAAACCTTGCACCTCAGCTGATGTTCTATATCACTGTTGCAGTATTTTTCATCATAGGGATTTCCTGACAAAGCCCAACGTCCAGCCTGTATACCAAAGCCTTTAGATCTTGTATGCGCCATGCATCACACGTGTACTCCCTGTTCAGGGATAGGTCATAAAGATGATGTATAGACACAGTTACCCAGAACTTCTTTGCTGCCAGTCCGAATTCCAATCATTGCTCATTAGTCTGAATGCCCTTTAATGTGCTGAATACCTAGCCATCAGATAAATTGCCCTTTTGGGGTCTTTTTTCTTTTGGGTTCCTAGAGTTCATGTCATTTAAGAATGAAAAATGTCAGTGTGGGAGACAGATTACCCATAGGAATTGTTACAGGCGGTGTCTTTTTTGTCTAGGTGCTTCCCATGACCATACATCCTGTAGCATTTGTAAAGCATTTGTGCCTAAGACTCTTCAAAGCCCGTTGTCTTCCTGGCCGTCTGTCTCAAGAACTTGAGGCTTACACTGTTAGCCCATTGTAACGTGGTGGAGTCTTTTAACACCAATGAACCATTAAGTAAGAAAAATAATCCAAGAAATCTTTGCATATTCTTTGGCTAACCAGCCTACACCAGACGTTTCTCTAGAAGCTGGTGATAGCTGTGTAGGCCATCTGGTGTTTATGCCTGATTCCTCTGCTACGACCCCATCAGAGGCCAGCATGGCTCCTTCCTTTTGCATGCCCTCTGAGGGTTTGCAGGTGTCTGCTTCAGACATTGAGGGGAAACCAAGGTTGATTGTCTCCGAGAGCCCTAGAAGGATTCTGCAGATTCTGGTCAGGGAAGAGGCTCATCAAGGGTTGGAATCACCGGTGTTTGTTAGGGCTGATGTCTCTGCTAAGAAAAGCAGATGATCAAGTATGCTTCTGCATTCCCTAAGGATCCTCAGAGGGAATGGCAGGTGTTTATTCAGGGCCTGTTTAATGCCTTAATGGCCCTGAAGCCTAGTCAAGGGGGTTCTGTGCCTACTTCTTGGCTTCAGCTCCTTCCAAATGAACCAGGGAAACCAATTCCTCAGATGAGGATTCAAGAGTCTGATGATGGGTCCTTGTCTTACTCTTCACATATGCCTCTGTTTTTGATTTATGGTTCGATGAAGACGAGTCCATTATTCTTGAATCTTCTTTTGAGGAATTGCCGTTAGGAGACACTATGGCTAGAATGATAGTATACTTTAAGTAGGATCCTTCTCATGTGTCTGGTAGAAAAGGTATTATAAGCTGATTGCTTCAGGTGGACACTCATAAACCTTCTGCAATACCTCCTGTATTTTTTGCTTTGTTAGACGCTTTTATACCTGTTTCTAAATCTCCTTATTCTCTGCATTTTGCTGCAAAGAAATCTGACATGTTCTGTAAGGTTTCTGAGGATTGTCAGTTCTTATTCTTGTCCTTCTGTTTACCCTCCTGTGGTGTCAGTTTCCTCTGACAAGCCATCTCAACTTTTGCCCTCTTCCAAGCTTCTGCCTTCAGATAGGGGTAGTAGGGCAATAGAAAGAGAATTGGTAAGGTTTATACTGCTTGTACTTTGGCCTTTCAGGCCATCAATTACCTGACCTACATGAACAGATATGCTCTGGCCTTGATTGCCCAAGCTTGGCAGGTTCTTTCTGACCTCCCTGATTCTTAAGTAAAAAACTGATATTTCTCTTTTGGATTCTACCTCTCAGGTGGATTGTTACTCTTTCGTGAGGCATTCTTCTTGATTTTGCTTGCAGTCATTACCTTAAGACATTAAGGCCAAGTTGCTGGATGCTTCTTTGGATAATAAAAATGTCTTTGGGACTGCCAATGATATGTTTAAGTCTCTTCAGGAAAAGGGTAAAACTTTGCAAGACCTTAAACATGTTTTTATGTCCATTGTCCTTGAGTTCCAGAGGAGCTGTCCTACTAGGTCTGCTTGTGTTCAAAGGTAGCCTCGTCAGACCACTAATCACAGGCTGGGTGGTAGGCATGCTCCTCCTGCTACGTCTTCTGAGGCTGTTGTAATTCAGAAGCCTCCTTTATTTGACAAGCCTGCTTCTGTTTGACATCTTGCCCCCCTACCCCCCCCCCCCCCCACAGCCAGGTTCCCTTGCCCCTTTGGCTCTCACTCTGCCTTCCAAATTGTGGCACCTTTTCAGCTCAAATTCTTGGGTTCTGTCTGTCTTCCGTCAGGGTTATGTCATGTTGTGGAAATCTCTCCCTCCTTTTTCAGGGATTCTCCAACCTCTTTTGGAACAACTTCCTCATTTCTCAAAGGTCCTTGGGTTCCTGATGGACCAGGGAGCTCTTCAACGTGTCCCTCCTTTACAATTAGGAAAGGGATTTTACTACAGAATGTTCCTGGTCCCTCGGAAGGAGGGCTCTTGGAGACCTATTCTGGATCTCTCCTTCCTCAACACCTTTCTCAAGGTTCCATCCTTTCAGATTCATTCTTTTCATATCCTCGTACCTCTTGTACTACCCCAGACTTTTCTGGTTTTCTTGCATCTAAAGGATGCTTACCTTCATATTCCTATATACCCTCTTTTCAGGAATTTTTACATTTCTGTGTTTCTTCTTCTCATTGTCAGTTTCCTGCTTTGCTGTTTGGTCTCTCTCATGCTCCAAGATGCCTAGCTCTTGTGATTGCTTTTTGCAGGCTCCAAGAGATTCAGATTTTGCCTTATGTAGTCAACCTGTTTTTCATGTGCCTCCTCCCAGTTGCCTGTTACAAGATCTGAAGATGTCCTATTCCTATGTTGCAGTTTTCTTGGTGTGGGATTTTCCGCCTCAGGTGAACCGTACGTCGGCTCCTCTACAAAAGCTTCAGCTTGGCTGTCGTAGTTGTGTGGGACGTCACACTTACGGCCATAAACCAGGGACTTTAAATGTGATGTCTGCACGTACAGAGCTCAGAACATTTCACCCGCAGATGACTGTCACATTATGTGCTTTACTCCTTCACAGCAAGATGTCTTAAAACGAAGTACCCTGTTTGGGTTTTCTACTTTAACCTCTAGCTAATACTTGGTTTTTTGTAATCTTTAGCCGGTCAGCAAAAAGGGGGAAATGCCAATGCGGGCACCATATACCCCATAAAGACACACATGACCACTGCGTTTTTTTGCTTCTACCAGGAGCACGATTACAATGCTTGCTCTGTCTGCCAATCCTTCATTTCAAAGACCCTATCCAGCCATCTGGCTGCACTTAATCTCTACTTAGAAAACCAACAACTTAAAAAATTATCACTCAGGATGGATCTCGTCTTAGAAGTCCCAACTGAACCTCCGTGAAAGAAGGCCAAGATTCCTAGGCCCTCTTCCTCTGCTGCTTTGCTTTCGGATGCCCCGTCAACTACCAATTTAGGAGTTGAGGGACATCCGACAGATCCATCGACTTCTACGGTGACCTTTGAGGAAGCCACTCGCAGTTGATGACATGCTCATCTCCAGAACTAACCAAGACATTGGCTACCGTCAAGGTCATGGGGGACCCAGACACAGCTGGGCCTTCGACCGGGATTCCTCCTCCCAACACAGCCACCCTTAGCCAGGCATCCGATTCCAGGCCCACGCCTAAGTCAACCCCAGTCAAAAAGAAACAAAAAAAATCTGGCTACAGCTAACGAAGGTTTACCTGACTGGCAGTCCTTCAGTTCATCTTTGATGCAGGCCTTTATGGCCATTAGGCCATCAGCCTCTTCTCCATCTACTCTTCCTCTCCTCAGTACTAGGCCTGCCTCTGCCTCCTCTCTTCTTCCACCTACTTCTCAAGACAGGGAAGAAGAGCAAGAGACCTATTATTCATCTTCTGATGAATTTATATCTTACGCTTCCCAAATAGCCTCTCCTCAAGAGTATTATTCCCCAGATTAATCCATTGTAGGGGATTCCCCTACAGAGGATATCACCTTTGGGGAAATCATGACCAAAATGAAGGAATACTTCAAATGGGACACCTCACAAATGCCTAATACTCAAAAAGGTATTTTTGAACTATTACAAGTGGAATTTCGCTGCCCTTCTGCTATTCCACCTGTCATTCCTGCCTATTTAGATGCCTTTTTTCCTCAGCATCAACGACACCAGATTCTCAGCCACCTGCCCCTAAGAGGCCAGACCGCTTCTACAAGGTGCCTGATGACCAGAAATTTCTAGTCAAACCTCCCCTGGCAGATCCTGCTGTGATTGCAATTTTACCAGATAAACAATCCAGCCTCATTCCGTCTACCTCTCTCTTACCTAAAAACAAAGACAGCAAAACAATTGATAGAATTGGAAAGAAAGTTTACACCTCATCCACACTGGCCTTTAGAGCCATCAACTATATCAGACCCATATGACCAAATATGCTCTGGACCTGGTCTCAAGCCACTATTCTGCTGGCTGCTACTCCAGACTTCCCCACTAAATCTGGCATCTCTTCCAAGCTATCTCTGGCTGCCTAAGTAGCCAGACACTCGATTAGTTGCAGTTATGATGCTGCAGAGACCTCTGCACGCTCTGGAGCATCTGCCACTGTACTCAGGAGATATTCCTGGCTTCGTCTGAACTCTTATCACAAGACTTCAAGTCTAAAATCTTAGATGCTCTTCTGGACCATAATTTCCTGTTTGGTAAACAGGCAGCAGACCTATTTAAAAATCTGCAGGAAAAGACTAAGGAACTGCAAGACAATCAAGCATCTTCTGGTGTCCCCTGTTCCTAAATATTACAGGAATTACCCTGCCAAAGCAACCTTTGTTAGAAGAAACCCTGCTTCAGCTCCACCTGTCTATTCCAGACAGAAGGGCCAGAAGACAAACCCCTTCCAGGCCAGCTGTCTCTCAGCCCCCCTCTAGACACCCCTTTCTAGATAGACGGCCCCAACAATGTGTGACTGCCTTACCTTCCTTCCCCTTTCTGCCCGCCTCTCCCACTGCCTCCCTTTTTGGAAAATCATCACCACAGACAAATGGGTTCTGGCTATTATTCAAAAAGGATACTTCCTCTCCTTGGAAAGAAAGGCCACCCTTAAAGGATGTCCCCTTACCCCCCAAAAATTAGAGACACCTCTTCCCACAGATTCTGACTTACCTTCTGAACTTGGGCACCATAGAACCTGTCCCTCAAGAACAGGAAGGAAAGGGCTTCTATTCAAGACTGTTTCTGGTCCCCCAAAAAAATGGACCATGGTGACTGATTCTAGACTTTTTCTTCTTTATCGTATTCTTAAAAGTGCCCACCTTCAGAATGCTGCCCCTACCAAATTTACTCCCTATCGTATCAGCCTAGTCTTTCATGGCCACACTTGACCTGAAAGAATCCTATCTGCACGTACCCATTCTACCTTCCAACAGAAAATTCTTACTTTTTCTGGACCCTCCTCTCACTTCCAGTTTACTGCATTGCCCTTTGCTTTGTCCACTTCCTCCAGAGTATTTACAAAGTGCCTGGTGCCTGCCATAGCCTATTGCATAACACAAGAGATCCAGATTTACCCCTACCTGGACGGTATCCTGATCCTAGCAGACTGCAAGGAAACCCTGTTAGTACATCTAGAGTTCACCATGTGCCTGCTGCAAAGACTGGGGTTCACCCTCAACCTCCCAAAATCCTCTTTGACCCCAGAACAAGACAAAATATTTCTGGTTGCAGGATCAAAAGAGACATAGTGAAAGCCTTTCTTCCCCAGAACAAGGTCAGCTCCCTGACCTCCCGCTTCAAAGCCCTGCTGCAGACCCAGCAAATAACTGCAAGGCAGTTCCTGCGGACCCTGGGTCTAATGGCATCCACCATCCCCATGCTACCACTAGCCAGAATGCACATGCGAAATCTACAGTGATATCTAAAAAAATGTATGGGCACCAACATCCACTAGAGCAAGAAATCACTCTCCTGCCCTGCCTACAGTCAGAATTAAAATGATAGATTCAGCAAGTTTAGCTGAATTTGGGCCTTCCCCTACAGCTACCTCTCTCAGATCAGTTCATGCATACAGATGTTTCAGACTTAGGATGAGGAGCCACAGTGGCAATTCACAGGGTTTAAGCAAAGTGGCACCCATCCCTAAAGAGCAAACACATCAACATGAGGGAAATGGCAGCCGTCCTTCTGGCACTGAAAGCCTTCCTTCCACTCCTACAAACAGGTGTTCTCCAAATAATAACAGACAGCACCACAGTTATGTGGTACCTCAACAAGCAGGGAGGGACAAAAACGTACCACCTTTGCAGATTAACATTACTAATCTGGGACCTAGTCTCACAAGACAACTTGTCCCTGCAGGTATCCTATATCCCCTCGCAAGACAACAAACAAGCAGACCTCCTCAGCAGGACATTTTATTTATTTATTTGTTTGTTTGCAGTTTGATTACCGTGGAAGTCCACTGGGCCGAATTGACCCATTTTCAGTGGAGGCCCGGGGAGAAAAGCTCCAACATGCATTGTACAATTTAGATACAACTGATAGTTAATATTAAAGATAATATTATGTAGAAGAGAAGGACAAAATCCCGTAGAATAGAACATCATCTCCAAATCACAAATGGCTGCTGGACAGGAATGTCTTTCTAGATATTGTTCACCGGTAGGGCACACCTCAACTAGATTTGTTTGCCTCCCCCCAGAACAGACAACTGCAGACCTTCTGCTCAAAGACCTACTCCTCACTAGCTTGGAGAGTAGATGCATTCAGCGTTTCATGGAAGGGAAGGTTTTTATATGCCTTTCCTCCCTTCCCATTAATTCAAAAAGTCCTCCTGAAAATCAGGAGAGACAAACCAAAACTCTTGTTGGTGACCCCCTACTGGCCTAGGCAGCACTGGTTCCCTTTACTGCTCAATCCAGCCAAGGGCAATCACCACAAGTTGAATGAGATTTATGAAGCCTACCATAAAAATAGAAAGGATAGATATTATCGTAATGTAAGTAGAGATGAAGAAAAATTATTACTAGATTTCAAAAAACAGAATGATATTAGAATTATGAAGCCCGATAAGGGAGGGGGAGTTGTTTTTATTTAATCGAGAAGAATATAATAATCTCCTCACCAACACATTGTTAGATACCAATACATATGCTCTGGTATCTTACAGTGAGATACAAATAGCTTATGGTAGGATTGATTCCCTCTTGTATGAATATTTGTTAGAAAATAGAGTAGACAAGACCATTAATAATTTTTTAAATCAACCTAACCCTACTTTTTCACAGTTTTTTGGTGTACCTAAAGTCCACAAATCTATTGTTGAACCACCTTTTAGACCTATTGTTTCTGCAAAACATTCAAAAACACATCCCTTGGCAGTCTATATTGATAGAACTATTAAGAGTATTGTCACAAAGACAAATCATATACTTAAAGATTCTTGGGATTTTTTAGGTAAAATTAACAATGACATGTGGTCTGAAAACTGCATCTTTTTAACTATAGATGTAAAGGATTTGTTTACCTGTATCCCAAGATTGGCAGGTTTTGAATTTTTTGAAGATAGTATACATAAACATCTGGAAGCATCTCTAGATCAGAAACAATTGATTTTGGAACTAATGGAGGTCGTTTTAGACAACAATTATATAGGCTTTCAAGGGGAATATTTCCAACAGGTGAGTGGAGTAGCTATGGGGGCAGCTTGTGCCCCCATTTACGCCAACCATGTGATGTTGGAATGGGAAGAGAGACACATATTCAGTAGTACATATTCTAAATATATGAAGTGTTATTATAGGTTTCTGGACGACATTTTTGTTTTATGGGAAGGTACAAAGGAACATTTGGAGGAATTCATGGTTTATATAAACAATACAACTAATTTTTTATCATTTACGCATACTGTTGGTGAAAATAGTATTATTTTCTTGAACTTACAGTTAGTAAAGTAATGCTAGGTTTTAAGTCTAGGATCTTTCGTAAGGAGACATGGTGTAATGGTTATTTACACTTTGATAGTCATCACCCCTTTCACCAAAAAAGGAGCCTTATCAAAGGGCAGGCTGTAAGGGTAGCACGGATGACTTCTGACTTTAAAGATCTTTACGAAGAATTTGTTTTCTTGGGAGAAAAATTTATTGAGAGGGGGTACCCAAAAGTTTTGGTTGGTGGTATTTTAGAAGAAGTATATAATGGGTGGGGGACAAAATTCAAGTCATTATTGGGTAAACCTTTTAAGAAAACAGAGGAATCTGACAAGGAAAAAATAAATTACCAAGGGACTTGTATAACTGAATTTAATGTTTTTTCTGAAGAATTTACTAAAATTTTGGAAACCAATTGGTCAATACTTAAGACCAATAAGGAAGTACATGAAGCAGTAGGTAATAGACCCCATTTTACTTACAAGATAGGTATTAATTTTAAAAGAATTTTTGAAAGGGACAGTAATTATGGAAATATTAAAAAGGCTACTAATTCTTGTGGTAGATGTGGACAATGTACCCACATTTATAAAAATGAAACCATAAAATTAAATAATGGTCTGGGGAGTATAGTTCATTTCTGCAAGGGTAATTGTCACACAAAGATGTTAGTCTATTTAGCTATTTGCACACAATGTTTGTCTTTTTATGTGGGGAAAACTGAAAGGGCACTAAAGGATAGGATTTATGAACACATGAACGATATTAGAGTTAAAAAAGGTACTAGTGCCCTTTATAAACATTCTACTGTTTGTAGTTCTTTTAAAGGTTTCCAATTTGGTATTATTGACCTGGTGAAAAATGACCATGGGGGGGGGGGGGTGATTTGAAGAATATTTTATTATATAGGGAAGTGAGTTGGCAGTTGAGGCTGAAGGCTAATATTTTCCCTGGCTTGAATGAATACATTAGTATTAAAGCAATTTTGGTTGACAGAGCAGGGAAAGTATAAATTAATTTTAATTTTAATAATTTTAACAATTGTATTAATTCCATTGTTATTTTTAGTTTTGGTTATATTTATTTAAAATAATATTTTTAAGTTACCCCACAAGGTGGACCGTCTGACACAACAAAAGGGAACCCTCATCCACCCACACGTGCAGATGTTGTCACTGACACTGTGGGTGATAAGTTCAGGCACCACTACTCAGAGGACATTCTTTCAGTCCTGAGGGAGGCCAGGAAACCTACTACAAGAAAATCTTACTTAGTTAAGTGGGAGAGATTTTCAAAATGGTGTCTGGGCAAGGGCAGGGATCCATGCATCTCAGACTCCCCCCCCCCCCCCCCCAGTTCTTGCCTGTGTGTTTCAACTAGTAAAGGGGGACTGTCTTACTCTTCAGTGAAAGTCCAACTTTCAGCAGTCTCAGCCTGATTGCTACTAGACTCTCCCCTTCTAGCCAGGCTCGATGTGAAGCTATTCTTAAAAGTGGTCTTACACATCAGACCACCAAGAAAACCCATCACACCTCCATGGGACTTGAACTTCATCCTGGAAAAACTAACCCACTCTCCATGTGAACCTGCTAGTACAGCTGTTCTGCAAATGTGCACATAGAAGACAGTCCTGCTAGTGGCTATAACTTCAGCCAGAAGGGTGTCTGAATTACAGGCCCTAATGGCCTGCCCTCCATACACTACCTTCCACAAGGACAGGGTAACATTAAGAACGAACACTTCCTTTGTGCCAAAGGTGTTCAGTGATCTGTCCTTATCTACCCACCTTCTACCCCTCACCTACCAATGAAAGTGAGAGAATACTCCACTCCCTGGATGTACACAGGCAGCTAAGATTTTACCTAGACAAAACAAAATCCATAAGAAAATCCAATCAGCTCTTTCTTTCCTTCCACCCCAGGCAGTCTCCAAACAAACCAACGCATGTTGTGTTGGAAAAGCTATTTGCCAATGTTATTCACACCATAGCAAAAAAACTCCCACAGGGAGTTAAAGTTGACTTCACCAAAGCAGTGGCAGCCTCCAAAGCTTTCTTAAAAGTCTGGACACTGCTACATACTAGAAGCCGCCACATGGTCAACCATTCACACTTTCACCAAACACTACAAGTTAGACAATATCTCCAGAGCACGTGCAGGATTCGCCAGAACAATCCTGCAGGGCTTTGTGGAATCAGCCTCTTCTACCTCCTCCCTTCCTTCCAACTAAGCTGTGGTACTCTCCCACACCAAGAATACTGCAACATAGGAATAGAAGGACATAGAATAGTTGTGTAAAATCGTACCATAACCATATATGTCCTTTTCTTCCATGTTGCAGTATTCCTTCCCACCCACCTTAACCCCCTTATCCTTTCTCTCACTCATTGTCCGTCTTAGGTCTCTTGGGGGTTATACCCTACCCTGTGACCAATTTAAACACATAATGGCTCCTTGGCCCTATGATTGACATCACTGGCAGCTCTACTCCAGCTGGGCTTTCAAGTTCTGAGCTCTGTGTGTGCAGATGTCACATTTAAGGTCCCTGGTTTATGGCCCTATGTGTGACATCCCATGCAACTACAACAGCCAAACTGAAGTTTTTGTATAGGAGCTGACGTATGGGTCACCTGAGGCGGAAAATCCCACACCAAGAATACTGAAACATGGAAGAGGAGGACATCTATGGTTATGGTAAGATTTTACACAACTATTCTTTCACCATATCTCTCCTCCAAAGTCAGGGGTTCACTGTCAACTTTCACAAGTCTGTCCTGACTCTGTCAGGATCATGTGTATCTGGGTTGCAGGATTCAAACAGTGCCAAGGCTGGCCTCTCTTCCAACTCCAAAAGTTCTGTCCTTGACAGCTTCCAGTCTCTTCTTCCTCTGTCCGCTATTTCAGACAGAGAATTTCTTTGAGCCCTGGGATTCATGCCCTTTTCTATTTCAGTGCTTCCTCTTGCCAGATTGCACATGCAGGAAGACTGTTGTACCTCAAGTCAAGTTTGGCTTCAGCATTGCCACCCACTATATTTCAGAGTGCCTCTCCTTTCTCATCTGAAATGAGAATTTGAGTGGTGTATTCAGCAACTTACCCTCAACCCTGGCCTGCCTTATCAGCCTCTAGTTCATTTTTAGGAACTAGATTAAAAAAATAAAAATGAACAAACTACAAATAAATCAATAAATATTACCAGTCCAAATAATAGAAAGCTATATTTATTATTGTTAAGCGCTTTTCATTTGCTATAATAGTAAACTTTTTCAGACCCGTCTGAAGAAGTTTACTATTACAGTAAATGAAAAGCGCTTAACAATAATAAATATAGCTTTCTATTATTTGGACTGCCGATATTTATTTAGTTTCAGGAACTGTTCACCAACGCTTTAGACTTGGGGTGTGGGGCGCCCTGTGGTCACCTGAAAGTTCAAGGTCTTTGCCCTCCCCCTTCAGAAGTCAGACCATGTCAGCATAAAGAGATGAGAGCCCTTATTCTGGCCGTTCAGGCTTTTCACCCCATGCTGTCTGCAGGCCCTTTGAAGGTTTACACGGATAACACCGCAGTGATGTGGTATGTCAGCAAGCAGGGGGCAGAAAGTCTTACATTGTCTGCAGGCTGGCTCTTCAGGCCTGAGATCTGTCTCTCAGTTATCAGTTAACTCTTCAGGTGGTGTATATCCCTTCAGAGCACAGTCTATTGGCAGATGCTTTGAACAGGTCCAAAAGACAGGCTCACAAATGGATACTTTATAGAGATATACATAGTCCATCGATAGGGTATTCCTCCGGTAGGTGTTTATGCCTCCCATCTGAACAGGCAGATCCCTCTTTTCTGTCCCTGAGTGCCATGCTGTTTGGCATGCAAGACAGATGCCATTCCTTTCCTTGGAGGAGGATGTTTTTCTATGCCTTCCTTCCCCTGCTTCCAAGAGGCCTGTGGAATTTCAGCTGGACTTGCCAAAAATCTTGCTAGTGACTGTCTTGTCCCATACAGGTTTCCCCTCAATGCATTTTGCAGGGGCAATCACCACAAGTTATCTCACTGGTTGGACCTTCTTACACAGGACAAGGGGTCACTTATCTATCCTCACTTGCCCGCTCTTAAACTGACAGTGTGGGTGATAGGGTTTTGATCCCTTTTAGACACCTGTATTCTGAGGACGTGCTTAGGGTTTTACAGAAGGCAAGAAACCCTGCAACCAGAAAGTCTTGTATGTCCAAATAGAAGATATTTTCTGCTTCATGCCAGGCTCATAACCCTTTTTCAGTGGGTGTGAGGGGCCCTTTGCTTCTGTCCTATTTGTGTAAGTCGCTCCAGTTTGACTTGACCTGTTCTTCTGTAAAGGCCCACTTGTCAGCGATTTCTGCCTGTCTGCGCTTGATTCCTTCTTCGGCTTTTCGATTTGAAGTCAGAGAGTTTCTTAAAGGTGTCTTACATCTTTGGCCCCCAAGGAAGCCTATTCCTCCTCCTTAGGAACTTAATTTTGTTTTAGAAAAATTGACTTGTGCTCCTTTTGAGCCTGCAGGTTCAGCTTCTCAGCAACATTGCACCTGGAAGACTGTCTTGTAGCTTGCTCATACTTCTCTGAGGGTTTCTGAGCTTTAGGCCCTTATGGCGATCCCGCCTTTTGTTTTTGTTTTTTTATTTTTTCACAGGGAAAGGGTGCTCCTTCATACCAATCCTTCTTTTATGGTCAAGATGGTTAATGAGCTGTCTGAATTATGCAGTACAACACCCTTTCCTTTTTCCTTTTCGGTCTGCTAGTGAGAGGGTCCTACATAACTTGGATCTGCATGGACAGCTCTGGTATTATTTTAATAAAACTAAGGCCATTCATTCTGACCAGCATTTTATTTCTTTTCAACCTAGGACATTGGGTTTGGCTGTTTCTAAGCAAACCATCTCTTCCTGGATATCTAAAGCCATTTCCTTTTGTTGTTATTTTCATGGCAAATGTCTGTCTGCTTCTATTAGAGCTCACTCCACTAGGGCTGTTGCTTCATCTGGTTCCTTCTTCAAGGGGTTGGACACCAGTTTCATCCTTGATGCATGCCTTTACTAAGCATGACATACTGGATATGGTTTCTAGGGCCAGAGCATGTTTTGCAAGAGCCATTGTTGAGGGCTTTTCCCAGCCTTCCTCCTTCAAATCCCTATCTTGAGCTTTTGTACTCCCTTACACTAAAGATATAGAAGGACATAGTACAGTTGTGTAAAATCTTACCGTAGCAGTACATGTCCTGTTCTTCATTGTTGCAGTTTTTGCTCCTTCCATCCTTCCCTCTTTTTTCTTTTTTTTTTTTGTTTCTCTTCTGGCCAAGGGTCTCCCTTTTCTATCTGCATTTTCTCCTACTGGATGTGCATAGTCTCTTTTGTCCTTTGGAGACTGTTCTCTACTTGGGCAATTAATTTCTGGGTAACTGTGTCCATATGGCACCTTTAGTTCCTACATTCTGAACGGGGAGCATAAGTGTGATGTATGGCGATACAAGATCTAAAGACTTTCATACGCTGGCTGGACATTGGGCTACCCTTGGTTGGAGATCTCTGTGGTGAAGAATATTGCAACAGTGAAGAGAAGAATATCTACTGTTATGGTAATATTTTACCCAACTGTACTTTCTGCCACCATGGTGCTCCCTCCTCCTTGAAGGGATGTATATATCCATGACTTGGGACCTCAGTTTCATCACTGTGAGGATAATCATTTCTTGTTTCTGAATCTGCCAACACATCCAATATAAAGTCTTTAGCTTGGAAAACCTTTTTTAAATGATGACTTTTTTAAATGATAGTCATCACCTCAGCCAGGAGGATCTCAGAGTTGCAGGCTTTAATGTAAAGGTCATTTTGCATGGTTTTCAGTAGGGAAGGAGTATCCTTGAAGATGTAATCCTTCCTTAATGCTAGAAATGGCTAGATACTATTTAAATGAGTTTATTCCTTTAACAATATTTTTATCCAAAGTCTAAAAATAAAAATGATAAAGATCCTACATACTCTAGGCGCATACACAGGCAAGCTCAGGTACTACAAAACAGGTCTTTTGACTTTAGGTAAATTGACCAGTTGTTTGTGTCCTTGCCATGGATAAAGGCAGACCAGTATTAGAACAGACACTATCCTTATGTCTTGCCATCTGCATTATATTCTGTTTTGACATCCACTGGAAAACCTTGACAGGACAGGTTAGGGAATGTTCTACAATGGTAGCTGCTAGTATTGCAGCCTTCTTCAAAAACTCTATCTATTCAGAATGTTAGACCTGCATAAATATCATCTCCAGCCACTGCAAATTAAATCTCATATCTGAAAAGGAGAGCTGGCTCGGTTTGTCGTGTGAAGTACCACAGAGATCTAGGTTAGAGACCTACCTTTTGCAGTACTCTCCCAAGCATATTATCAGTGTGCAGTTGCAGTGATACTTGTAATGAATATAGCAAAGTTGTTTGGGATATTCACTGTAACAGTGGATGTTCAAAAAGTAGGAAAACTGGTGCAGTAGGAGTTTTAACCATCCTCTTTTCTTTCTTTTTGCTTTAGTCTATCAGGGCTTTGCCTTGCACTTTGCATTGAATTGTAAGCCCTTTGTGCATTTTTCATTGTAGAGTTTGTCATTCGTGTTTTTTATGATGTAAGGTGGGATGTGAGTTAGTTGACTAAGCACAATTACACCAGCTCTGTAGTTAGTGCTTCTGTTTTCCTTTTGATGAATCTGGATAAGGATTTAGTCTGTGAGTTTCCCTTCCTCTCTTTGGATACTTAATGGGTGATAAAAAGTGTTTGATGCTTACTCTGTACTCCTAAAAGAACAGAAGACAGTGTAGGTTAGGCTCTCCTTTACAGCCAGACTTCTACTGATGAACTTGGTATTGAAATAACCTCACAATGACCCTAGATATTTCCCTCAATCACCTGTGGTTTATTGCATTTGTGTTGTTGTTGCATTTGTACTATTAGTGCAGTAAAGAAGCAAGCATACTATTTGAACATCTGTGATTATTTTGAGTCAACCCACACATTTTTACTTTGCTGCCACCTCATATTGTCTGAGACCTGCATGGTGGTTACAGTGCAAGAATTACTGCCAAGTTGAGATAATGTAGCTGTTTGAGTAGCTCATTGTTAGTTAAATGTCTGTTAGAATGAAATAATTCGTGCAGCAATGTCTTCATTTACCACCCCCTTTTTGATTTTCTGGATTTATTTTGGAGTTGCAATTGACCCTTCCGTGCTGCTGCTCAGCATTAGCATCTTTACATAGTCATATTGATTTTATGGTGCTTCATTTATTAATTTGGTATATCTGTTATCAGGGTACCATATTAATTTGGTTTATCTGTTATCAGGGTATCATATTTTTTCTTTCAAATTTCTTAGTCAGAAAAAAAGAACAAAGCACCTGCAGGTGCAAACTAGATGCATTGCACCACATCAGTACAGCACCATTTTGAAGAGACTGTTGGTTCTTGCAGGTAGAATAGTACTGCTTGAAGAGATAAGGCAGAGATTCACCGTACCTCACAGCTTTGTAATTCTGCATGTTAGGCTACTCAACTACTCAAACAACTCCATTGGACTTCTGTTGCACTATCCATGTAACACAGCTGTACTTTGTGTAGCAGTTCTAGAAGTAATATGCAAGTTGTTTACTTGTATCCTAATAATTTATTTCATTACAGAAAGAGTTAACAGCCTTTGCTGAGAATTCAGAGCTTGTCCACCGAAGTAGAAATCCTCTTTTCCAGTCTACATTCCATTCCTGTAATCTTAAAGAAGCTTTGGAACTCATACAAGAGTTTGACAAAACCCTCAAGCCTAATATCAAGCTTTCACCCAAGAAAAAGACAACAAAGAAATATGGTAGGGACCAAAGTTTTAACTGTGCATTTTAGTAAAGAGTGGTTCTAGCTGCTGCTGTTCATTCTGGAAATGTATTTACTAAATATGTGCCTATACTTACAGTTTTAACAAACTGAAATTTGAGAGTCACATAATTCTGAGATGATTTTGTTTCGTCAGGGACTAAAGTTTTTAAGCATGTGTTTTAATTAGAATTGTTCAAACTGCTGTCATTCATTCTTGACGTACATTTAATAAATGTTTGCCTTCACTTACACTGTCCTACTATTGTTTTCACTAACTGAAATTGTGAATCTCAGAATTCTGAGATGACTTGTGTTAATGGTCTTTAAACAGTTTTAGCTAGATGCTTTCTTTTGATGTGAGACACCATTTAAGCAGAATGTTCTGCCCCTCCTCCCCATTTCTTCCCGTAAAAGTTGCATTTATTCCTAGCCTCCACCTATTTGTATAAGTGTCCTTTGAATTTCTTGAATCTCAGTTCTGGTTTGCAGAGAAGTGAATCCTCATGTATACAGATTTACATTTACATATATTGTTGTATGACTCTATTTGAGTCAGATGTCATCCTTTTTTGCAGTTAGTGTTATGTGGAAAGTAGGTGAACAGGTACTTGCGTATTAGCAACCAGGTTTTGTGACCTCTTTTACCTTCTTCACTTTTACTGAAATGGCCTCACTGAAGTGTGATATCGAAGGGTAGACTGGCAGAAGGTCTGTTGGGGATATCGGTAGGGGTTTTAAAAAAAACTAGTAAGACATAATTTTGAGGTGTGTGGGTTGCGTCCTTTAAAGACATCCAGCATTGAATTCAGCGATCGCAGTGGTTGCGTGTGTGTACATGTGTTGGGCTGAAAGGAATGCAGGAGTTAGCGTACAATATGTGGAATTTATTACTTTGTACAGCAGTTCCTTTTGGTGAAGGACTACTACTTCTTCGGCTTTACCTTTTTTTTTTTTTTTTTTTTTTTTTTTTTTTTTTGGATCATGTACGACAGAAACAGGTTTGGTGGACTTGGGTAGCTTCATCATTGAAACAGCTGTGAAAACAGAGATTTCCTACTTCACCGACTACAGCATGTGGAGGGAACACGTTCGCAGTAGAATGGGACTCGCTTAATTGACAGGAGATGCTGGCGGTAAAAGGGGAAACCTGTTTTTGAACCTTATCTTATGAGCTGTTTCAATGATAAACCTTCCTAAAAGTACAAAAACATTACAGAACACATGTCTCTAACCTTCATAACACTGCAGTGCTACTATTTGACCTAAACAGAAGCAACCAGCATTAGCGCAAAAATCTGGTTGCGATAATACATAAGTACCGGAGAAAATTCTGTTTTATGATGCAGTCAGGTGTATAAGCAACCACTGTGGCCCTCACTTGAGACATTGCTGGACTAGTTACTCATACTGTACTTCAGTGAGAAGCAAGGTAGATACAGAAAATATGACTGCATATTTTCCTGTAGTCAAGGTACACATGGTAGCTTTACCAGAATTGTTGAAATTATGAGGGTGACCTCTTAGTATTTTTGTAGACACCTTTATTAAACTCTTGCTCTGTAGACAATGAACTAGGAATACATACAGTAATAGTAAAGGAAACAAAACACAGCAATCTTTTTTTTTTTTTCATTTTCATGCATTTATACACAAGCTTTTTTTGACAGTCATCATTCACTCCAACAGTCCATAAGTTGCTGACTGCCTGCCTTCCGATAAACCTCACTCCTCATCCTGAACCTTATTCTTACATTCACTGTTAGCCCGTATTTCTTTTTTTGTATCTGTTTTTGTCCTTCTCTTTTCTAAAGATCCCATCCCCAGTTCCTTTTATCTCCTTTACAGTATTCAGTTCTTCTATTACAGTTGGTTTAGATTTTGATTTCCGTTTTCTAATGATGGCTTTTTTAGCAGCCATTAGTATTAAACGTAGTAAGACCTCACCATGTCTGGGTAATTCATATCCTTTATCCCTTTTTCAAAAGAAATACCAATGCAAACACTTCCAAGCAAAAAAAAAAAAAAAGAATCTTCTGGACTTTGTTGCATACTTGGCAGCGTCAGTCTGTCATTACCTGACTCAAATGACAAAATGCCTTCTGCCCATCTTTGGGGATATTAAGACCGTGGTCAACCTTTATGCTTGATACAAAGCAACACATGATTTTTCTGCTTTAGCAAGCTGCACAAGTTGCTTGACATTCCATTAAATTCAGCTATGATGCTGTGGAAGCCTCTTCCAGGGCTCTTGCTTCTGATTCAGTTATTAGGTCTACTTGACTTCATCTACAGTCCCTCCTTGAGGATGTTAAGACCAGGCTTTTTTGGATTACCCTTCTCCAGCATAACTTTTCAAGACTGTGTAAGAGAAGGGTAAAATGAGGCAGGACTTGCTCACATCATTACTTGGATATCAAAGAATTACCTGACTAAGCCTACTTCCTTTGTCTGAAGGGACCAGAAATCCTCTCAAAGGGTAAGAAAACAGCCCAGGAAAAGATTTCATGACAAACCTACCAGAGATTCCAAGTCGGGAAAGCCTCCATTTCTAGACAACTTGCCTGTTTGCTGCCACCTACCTCCCTTCTCATTCCAAAACTTTCCTGATCAAAAAGGCAGACTTTGTCCATTCTAGTTTGGGAATTTATTAACAGACAAGTGGTATTATCCATTACTCAACAAGGTTCCAAGATGTCTTGGTGGGACATCATTGAGGGATATTCACCACCATTTTCCTTTTTTACATGGTCTCAATCAGAGCACCTTAGAACCTGTGCCACGCCAGCATCTAGGGAAAAAGCTTTTATTCATTACTTTTTCTGGTCCTTAGAAAAGAGGGCACTTTGAGACGCATTTTGGACTTATCCCACTTCTGTATCTTTATTGAGGGTATCATCTTTAAAGATGCTCTCATTGCAAACTCTTCTTGCTTTCATCCTTCCTTGGGTTTTTCTGTTCTCCCTAGATTTGAAGGATGCATACCTGCACATCCCCATTCACTCCACCTGCAGAAGATTCCTCAGGTTCTCTGCTTTTTCATTGCATTTTCAGATGTCTTTCCATTTCTCTGTTGCAGTATTCTTTACATTTGGGATTCTAAGGACAGACCAGTATACCAACACCTTAGGCTGCTTTAAGGTATTCCGTACATCACACATATGCTTCTTATGTAGCTTAGGGCATAAAGGTGACATACAGACATACCATCCTCAGAACTTCTTTGCTGCCAGTCCGAATGCCATCTCTTGATCATTGGTCTTGAACGCCTACGTTCCATTGCTGGTTTCCAAGCTGTTGCAGATAAGTGCCTCTTTGGGATTTCTTTTTCACTTGACTTTTTGGTTGCTTGTGGGGTTTCATGTCATCCAAGAAGGGTAAATGCCAGCGTGGGAGACATATTCCCCAGTAAAGCCCGCCACGAGCAGTGTCTATTTTGCTGTGGTGCTTTGTATGACCATACGGCCTGTTCCATCTGTCAGGCTTTTTCACCAAAAACTTTGCATAGTAAACTTTCTTCCTTGGCACTGTATCTGGAGAATCAGCAGCTTAAACTTCTTGCTAAAGATACTATGGAGAGAACTTCCTGCCGTGAGGGACAGCAATCAGGGAAGAAGAAAGCTAAGAAGCCTAGACCGCAATCTTCTACTGTCCAGCCTACACCAGACATTTCTCCCTGGGTGAGTGAATGCCTGGAGGTTCTCCCGGTTTTATTTTAGATTTCCTGTGCCACGACCAGGTTGGAGGTCAGTGGAGATCTGGATGTTCTTTGTGTTTCTCTGTTGCAGTCATTACATTTGGGTAATCTGCTGGCAGGTTGCCCTCAGTCGGCCTGAATTCCAACGTCTTGGGACCTGCGTCGGTTACTGCCTTCTCTTCCATGACGTCATATCGTCAGGGGTATAAAACATGCAACCGACACCATTTTCTTAAGTCTTTCTTGCCGCGCAGTGCCCGAAGCAGAAGCATTTCGCAAGTGCCGGTTGGCCGACTACTGAAATATTCCAGTTTGAGTTTCAGAACCGAAGTCTTCACTAAAGCTAAGTACCCCATTGGGGAAACTTTTTTTCTTGCTTTTTACCGATGTCAGAAAAAGTTAATAATTGTATTACTTGTGGGAAGCAAATACCTCATAAGGATTTCCATTTATACTGTATTCCTTGCCTAGGCCCTGATCACAGTGTGCCTGGCTGTCGGTTTTGTGCTAGTTTTAACCAACGCACTATTGAGCATCGGTATATTTTTGCATCAAAATATTTTGGAAACAGATTTAACTACCCAGAAATGTTGTCGGATAGCAATATGACTACCAGAGTACATAAAAAACGTAAAGAAAAGGACAGAGAAAGGCAGTCGAGATCCAAAATCGATGACGAAGCTTCTCCTAAGCCAGTCACCGGTTCGCCGGTACTCAGTGAGGTGCTTTTGCAGCCCCTGATGCCCGCTACCTTCGAGTCGCAGGCATCTACCAACACCCGTGTGGAGTCTGGCATGCCGCAAGATACTCAGGGTATTGGACCGACTGATTGCATCTCCCTCAGATGGATCCAGAGCAGCTGAGCAGGCACCAGCTTCTGAGGGTGTATTCAGACCTCAACATTTGTATATCAAACCAACGACAGCTGCAAAACCAAAGACAAAAGCAACTTCTAAAACTAAAAAAACGATGCATGAGCCACATGCACAGGCCTCTGTGCCTAAAAAACAGATGATCAAAATGGCTGAAGACCTTATTACCTTGATCAGGGGTACCCATCCCCCTCCAGATAAGAGGCCTAGGCAAGACACTGATTATGAATCTTCAGATCAGGTTTCTATTTCTTCTGATTCCTCTTCTGATCAGGAATTATCTATACCTCCCTATGTATGAGGATTCTGATGCTGAGGGGTCTATTCCATCTGCATCTCCTCCTGAGGATTATTCATTTGGAGAAACCTTGCATACTTTGAGGGAGCATTTTCACTGGGAGAGTCAAGACTTCTCAGAATCAAAAAAGAGGCTCAGAGATTTCCTTCTTCTCCCTCAGCACAAGCCTTTAGCCATTCGCCCTATTTTAGACATTGTGGATGATGCGTTTTCGGAGTCAAGTTTGACCCCTGACTCATTACCTCCAGCTCCCAGTAAGCCTGACAGATTTTACAGGGTCCCTGACTCACATAAATTCTTATTTAGAAACCCTGCTGCTGACCCTGAAACTATTTCACAGGGTCCAAAGGGAGTTAAGGCCTCAACAGCAAAAAATCCTACCCCTCTGACAGAGATTTAAGGGCACTAGACAGATGGGGAAAAAGGTTTATACATCTGCAACCTTGGCGATCGGGGCCTTAAACTGTCAATTTCATATGCTTAAGTACCAACAACATGTTATGGGATTGCTGAAACAGAAAATGATACTGATTTCAGAATGTGCAGAAAATAAAGAATTGCAGGAATTATTGCATGCAGCTGAACAAGTTGGAAAGTATACTTTGCAATGTGGTTTTGATTCCTTAGAGGCCTCGTGCAGGGCCGCAGTTACTGGATCTGTGATTAGGAGGCATGCCTGGTTCAAGGAACAAAATTTGCCTGGTCATGTCAAAGCTAAATTACTAGATGCACCTTTACAGCATGATTCTCTGTTTGGTATTAAGGCAGAAGAGGTTTTAAAGAAAATGGAAGACAAAGCTAAGTCTATGCAAACTGTTAAAGACTTCTTACAAGTGCAGCAACCCAGATTCAGTAGACACTGGCCTACAAAAAATTGGTCCTTTCCTGTTTCAGACAGAGCTCAAAGGGGCAAATCCAGACGCCCTAAGGGTTCCAGATACCAGGCACAAGATTCATACAGGTCAAAGCAATGGGGCACTTCCACCTCCACATCTGGAGGAGATAAAGCGCAAACCTACAGAAAGCAATCCCAATGACTTCCCTCTGCCTACACCAAGCACTTATCTTTTGGAAGCGCCCATAGGGGGAAAATTACACTTTTTGCTCAAAATTGGCAGTTAATAACCCAGGACAAGTGGGTACTAAACATCGTATCACAGGGATACAGATTCCATTTCCATACTCTGCCAATGGCAAATGGTTGGCCAGATCTGCCAAAACAATCAATGGGCAGAGGCGCAGAAACAGGTAAAGTCCCTCATGGATATGGGTTCTATTTAGACAGTACCAGAACAGGAAAAAGGACAAGGTTTTTACTCAAGACTGTTCTTGGTACCCAGAAAGGACAAGGCCTGGCGGCCAGTACTGGATTTATCGATTTTGAACACATACCTGGACATTCCAAAATTCAAAATGCTGACTTTGCAGCAGCTTCTGCCCATGCTGGGCAAGAATGCTTGGCTGGTGACTTTAGACCTAAAAGAGGCATACCTGCATGTCCCAATAAGGCAGTCGTGCAGAAGATACCTCAGATTCAAGGCTGGCTTAATGCATTACCAATTCTCTGCACTGCCCTTTGGCTTATCTACAGCGCCCAGTGTCTTTACAAAGTGCTTGGCACCAGTAATTGCATTTTGCAGACAAAGAAGTATACAAATATATACTTACTTGGACGACCGCCTCATTCAAGCAGAGAACAAGGACACTCTTCTTCGACACCTGGCATTTGTGAAAAGGCTTCTAACATGCCTAGGGTACACAATAAACGAAAAGAAATCACAACAGGTACCCTCTCAAAATATAACATTCCTGGGTGCAAGCTTGGATACAACTGCCCAGATGGCTTACCTCACGCCAAACAAGCAAAGGCAACTGACTGCTTACTTCAAACTGATCGCAACAAAAACCCAGTCTTCTGCAAGGCAAATTCTGCAGGGTCTGGGCTTCATGGCATCCTGCATCCTACTAATTCCATATGCAAGACTGCATATGAGGAAACTTCAATGGTACCTAAAAAGTTTATGGAGTCAACATTCACACAGTCTGGAAACAATGATTCCTCTCATTCCCTGCCTGCAACAGGAGTGTATATGGTGGGCAAAGGCATGTCACCAAAACATGGGACTGCCCTTCACTCTACCCCCCCCCCCCCACCCCTGACAGCCAAACGTTAACAGACGCATAAGATTATGCCTGGTGGGCCCACATGGCAGGAAGATGCATTCAGGGCTTATGGACACCAAAACAATTGCATCTTCATATCAACCAGAAAGAGATGCTGGCTGTTCAAAATGCCCTAACAGCCTTCAAGGACTTATTTCATCGAGGACAACTACTGATAAAGACAGACAACACCACAGTCATGTGGTATATAAACAAGCAAGGGGGCACACACTCATATACCCCCTTTGCAGATTAACCATGGCACTGTGGGACACAGTTTTGACCTACCAAATACATCTTCAAGCTCAATTCCTTCCAGGAAAACAAAACACTCTGGTAGACGATTTAAGCAGAAACCGTATGGATCCTCACAAGTGGAAACTAAATCCACAAGTCTTCAGCATGATAACAGAGAAATGGGGGAGCACAGACATAGATCTGTTTGCCTCTCCTCAAAATTATCAATTGAAAAGATTCTGCACAAGGACTTACCACAGACAAGCATGGAAAGTGGACGCCCTATCCTTCAGTTGGAAAAACCTATCAGTTTATGCCTTTCCTCCTCTGCCTCTTCTACCCAAGGTCCTCTTAAAAGTCAGACAAGAGAAGCCAAAGATGATATTAATTGTCCCGGACTGTCCCCGCCAATTCTGGTACCCAATACTAAGGAACTTGGCTCAATACCCAGCTTGGACCTTGCCTCAAAGACCACAACTACTGTCCCAGCAAAACAATCAGATCCTGCACAATCAACTACAGACTCTGAACCTGGCAGCATGACTAATCATGTAGTCATACCAACAACACCTCTCAGTAAAGCTGTGATGGGTGTCATTTTGGAAGCCAGAAGGCCTAGTACTAGAAAATCTTATGCTGACAAATGGAAGAGATTCTCTGCTTGGAATCGAGCACAAGGAACTGATACAGCAGAACCAAATATTCCTCAGATATTATAATACTTAACTGAGATGCTTGACAAAGGCCTATCTTTCTCATCAATCAAAATCCATGCCTGTGCCATTTTGGCTTATTACAATACAGAGCCACCAATCTTTTCTCATCCTTTACTAAAGCAGTATCTTAGAGGAGCCAAAAATTTAAGGCCTCCTAGAAGATCACCATTACCTGCATGGGACCTTAATTATGTGTTTGAAAAGCTCACCCTGCCTCCATTTGAACCAGCTGCTACCGCTGATCTAAAGTTCTTATCATGGAAAGCAGCTCTGCTACTAGCAATTACTTCAGCAAGAAGAGTTTCAGAGCTATAGGCCCTCATGGCTGTAGAGCCTTTTATCATATTTTACCCAGACAGGGTGTCTCTGAGGACAAATCCTGCTTGTATGCCTAAGGTGGTTTCCAGTGTGGCTCTTAATCAATTCATCTGCCAACTTTTTATCCAAATCTGAAAAACAAGGAGGAGAGAATTCTGCATTCCTTTGACATACACAGACAGCTAAGATTCTACTTGAGCAGGACAAAAGTTCTAAGAAAAACCGAGCAATTACTAGTGTCATATGCTGCAGGATCAGAAGGCAAGGCTATTTCAAAGCAGACAATTTCAAAGTGGATAAGCCACTGCATCCGTTTCTGCTACTTACACCATGTAAAACCTCAAGGGCATTTATGTCTCATTCCACCAGAGCTGCAGCTACTTCAGCAGCCTTTCTCAGAGGAGTACCAACCAAAGACATTCTAGAGGCTGCTACTTGGAGTTCTGTTCACACCTTTACAAACCATTACCATTTGCCTCTCTACTCTAAGTCCAGGGCAGGCTTTGCCACTGCAGTGCTGCAGGGCCTTATAGCCGCACCTAATGCTGTTTAGCCCCAGCCTCCCAACCATAGCTTTGGGATTCTACCCAAATGTAATGACTGCAACAGTGAAACACGAAGAACATAGTACAGTTGTGTACACCTATCATAAATGTAGATGTTCGAGTGTATTCATTGTTGCAGTCCAGGTTACCCTCCCGCCGTCCCCCTGTCATTCTGAAGTTCATCTTTCCTTCTCTGTCTTCTACAACCTATGTGGTGTATTTGCTTGTAGATGCTTGTAGATGAAGTTAAAGTTTATATTGATGCATGTATATTTATATAATTTTGCTACCTTTTTGGGGGCAGCTGACATCTGGGGCAAGAAAAACTAAAGAAAATGGCATCGGCTGCATGTTTTATACCCCTGACGACCTGATGTCATGGAAGAGAAGACCGCAACCGACGCAGGACCCAAGACTTTGGAATTCAGGCCGACTGTGGGTAACCTGCCAGCAGATTACCCAAATGTAATGACTGCAACAGTGAATACACTCGAACATCTACATTTTTGCTAAGTGTACACAACTGTACTTTTTAAACACATCCAAGGAGGCTTTGCAGACATCCATTTCGGACGTTCATGGGGAACCATGGTTGATTATTTCCGAGGGGCCTAGGGGTGTTCCTCAAATTTTAGAATTCCCTACTACTGTTATTGAATGCTATCCTGGGTCAGAGCCTTCCAAGTTTTATAAGGCAGACATCCTATTTAAAAAAAAAAACATGTTTCTCCTGCCTCTAAGAATCCACAGAGTGAGTGGCAGGGCTTCACTCAGGGTTTGGTTAGTGCTTTGATGGCATTGAAACCTCTTCAGTGTGTTTCTGTTCCAGCTTCCCCTTGGTCCTCTTCTCCTCTTAAAAGACCCAGGGAACAGGTATTTTTCTCAAATTCCTTCTTCTTTCGACTCTGGGCCAGAGGAAGAGGAATCTACCAGTCCTGATGCTCCATTTGAAGAGATGTCTTTTGGGAACACAATCTCCATGATGCTGGAGTTTTTTTTTAATGGGATTTGTAGAAGAGAGCATGTTTTGTGTCTTTAAGAAGCATTTCAAAGTGAGGGCACATGCGTATAAAGAGAGAACACATGCAGGCAGCAGTGCCATTTTGAGTGAATAGCCAGAGCGTTAACATGTACGAGTACAGTAGTCAGTCTGTTTATAATTTTATTTAAGTTTGTTACTAAGCCTGGATCCTGTGTTTGTGTGTAATAAAGCTGCTTGTACTGAACCCAGAACTGTTCGTTGGTTTTATCCTGACTTGAGCATCATGGTGTCAGAAGTGTCATGTCTGAAGGACATAGTGTCAGATGCGACATTTCTGAACAACACAGTTCCAGAACTGGCAAGCTTGAATGACATGGTGTTGTCCCAACCTGCTCAAACAATTAAAAGGCCAGAAACGAACCTCAAGTAATTAAAACTCATAAATGGTTTATTTCATAAAGAAAATGATACAACACATTTGTAGAGCACAAAACACATTATTGATTAAACTTAAACGAAAAGCACAAAATGTGTTCTTGATTAAACAAAATGTTTGAAACCATGATATTTGATAAAGTTATTCAAAATGCTTATGAGAGTGTTCAGAATTACTTCTGACTTACATAATGAGCACGTTAAAAGTAAAACGAGCCCAAGAAAAGTGTGACAAGCATGATAGAAGTCAAATGAATACAATAAGTGGGCAAAATGAGCATGGAAAACCAAAGTGACTGCATTTTTTGTAGTAAACGGACATGTTTTTGTAATATGGGCTGCTATTTCGTTTTGACTAAAGTATATCAAGAGTCATTTGAAGTATCTCAGAGTGTGCAAAGTGTTTGCAGTGTGTGCTTTATTACAGAACAATTATCTCAAAGAGTTTACTGTGTGCCAAGTGCAATTATTTCACTAAGTGCACTAATTTCCAGGTGTGTCTTATACTGTACAGAGTTGTTTCACAGAGTACAGTTATTTCAAAAAGTTTATTGTGCTGTGTGGAGTCATTTTGAAGTGTTTCTTACACTGATAAAGGGTGGTTTCGCAAAGTACAGTGATTTTAAAGTGTTGTGCTACGGAGACTTGTTTGGCAAAATTCAGTTATTTCAGAGAGTCTGTTGTGCTGTTGAGCATAATTACAAGCTTCTGGCATAAATTTCTGACGTGTATGTTTACACATAATTCCAAGGGTCTTTATTACTGTCTGTTGGCATGGCAGAGGCATTTTGCAGACCTGGCCCACTTGTGTTTGATCATAATGTTGCAGAGAATTGGAGAGTATTTGATCAGGAATATATTTTCATACAAGCAGCTTTTTCTGATGAAGATGCTCATATGAGGGAATTTATTCTGCTTAATCAAGTGGGGTCAGAAGCCATTGAAATAGAGTGTTTATTTGTGTATGCACCAGCAGTATATGCAGGAGAAGTGGAATTACCATATTCTTGTACAAACTGAATCAAGGGAGATCCCTGACTGCTTGAAACATAAATTTAAAGAAATGTGCAACCCCTAAATAAATGTTACATCGGAGAGGCACTTATTTTATACAAGGGATCAAAGGCCAGGAGAAACTTTTGCAGCTTATATAACTAATTTGAGAAACAAAGCTAAAATGTGCAAATTTGGTGATTTGAAAGGCGAGTTGATAAAGGACAGGCTTGTGTGTGGTGTTAATAATGCTGCATTGAGAAAGATTTTGCTTTGAGACAGTAATTTCACGTTGAGCAAAGCCATAGAGATTTGTCAGATACAAGAGCTTACAGAGAGGCACACAAATATGCTTGCAAGTGATAGGAACATAGTTTCAGCAGCCTGTAGAGCAAACGTAGACACCATGTAGCAAATGGCTAACAGAAACAGGCCTAAGCACATGGCAGCTGCAGCCCCTGTGGGATTCCCAAGGAGAGCCCATACCTTTCCAGCACGTTCTAAGACTAGTTCAGTAAAAGAGGCATGCTCAGTGTGGCACAAGAGTGAGTCAGAAAAAACTCAAGTCAAGTCTCATTGTTAACTGTCATAGTTGTGGTGCCAGTCACGAGTCTAAAAGAGAAAAGTGCTTAGCATTTGGTCAGCAATGTCACAAGTGTAAAAAAATTGAATCTCTTTCAAAAGTTTTGCAAATCAACCAAGCCTTATTCAGTTACTAAGAAACGTCACTCAAAAAAGCAAGTTAATCATATAGAAAGTTGCAATTCTACTTTTTATGTAGATGGTGTAGCGGTAGTTTGTGAAAAGGTTAATGTGGTGGATTTGTTGGCAAAGAATAAAGTGTTTTGTCTATCCTGATGGTAAACCCACAGAGCTCAAAGTGGACACTTGTTCAAAGTGCAATGTTATGTCAGCAGAAACATTTGCTAGAGTAAGAGCTGGTGAACAACTTAATTTAGCTAATTGTGCAAAGTTTGTTGCTTATGGAGGTGAAGAGATTCAAACCAAAGGCTCAGTAGTGCTTTTATGCTGTTTAACTGGGAACAGTTACAGCTTGCAGTTGTATGTAGTTAAAAGACTTGTACAGTCATTATTTGGTCTCGGAGATAGTTTAAAAATGAATCTGCTTTCTTTTACCAAAGAAGTCCATCATGTAAGCACATGTCCTAGTTCCATTTTCACCAATGCTATTTTCTCAGAGTATGCTGATGTTTGCGAAGACAAGTTAGGTAAGCCTCCAGTTGTCTGTTCTACAAGTTAGGTAAGCCTCCAGTTGTCTGTTCTATGAAATTAGACCCAGAGGTCAGTCTAGTGGTCAGACCAGGGTGAAGAGTTCTGATAGCTATACAGGATAGAGTCAAAGTCCAATTAGATAAAATGGTGCAGCATGGTATGATTTGTCCAGTTACAGAACCAACAGAATGGGTGTCTTCCATGGTAGTTCATAAGAAGAGTTCAGATGAAATCAGAATATGTATTGACCCAAGAGACTTAAAGCAGGCCCCACCATCCTATGCATGCAGTTGAGGAAGTTGCTACCCTCATGCCAAATGCCACTGTGTTTTCTGTCTTAAATGCGAAGAGTTCATTTTGGCAAGTAATGCTTGATCGCAAATCTTTACTACTGACTACATTCAATATGCCATTTGGTAGATACAGATTTTTCAGAATGCCTTTTTGGATAAATTCTGCCAGTGAAGTCTTTCAGCATGCAATAGAGCAAATTTTTTTCAGGCTATCCATGTGCTATAATAGTAGATTTAGTAGTTGGAGGCAGTAGTGAAGCAGAGCATAACAGAAACCTCAGGAAAGTTCTGGACAAAGCAAGTAAAGTGAACCTAAATCCCAATCCTCTGAAATGTGAATTCTGGTTAACAGAAGTTACTTATGTTGGTTATTTATTTACCAGTTCAGATTTACGACCAGATCCTTCCAAACAAACAGCCAGTCTTGAGATGCCAACTCCAGACAATGTCAAAGCCTGACAGCGTTTTCTTGGTTATGGTTAACTGTTTGGGCAAGTTTATACCGGACTTCAGTGAATTATTAGCGCCCTTAAGAGAGTTGACACGCAAAAATGTCACCTGGTTATGGTTGTAGCAATACCAGAGAGCATTTGATGACCTGAAACAGAAGATTGCCACTAGATACTATGATGTCCACAAACCAGTAATTCTTACATGTGATGCTTTGAAGTTCGGTCTTGGTGCAGTTATTCTTCAAGATAGTAAACCAGTAGCCTGTGTGTCTAGATCCCTTACCCCAGCTGAGATACGGGATGCACAAATTGAAAAGGAACTTTTAGCAATTGTGTTTGCATGTTCGAAGTTCCATGATTATATTTATGGCCGAGCTATCCAGATTGAGACTGAACATCAACCTCTAGTTACTATTTTAGAGAAGCCTATGCATACAGCTCCAGCAAGACTACAAAGAATGATGCTCAGCTTACAAACGTGCAACTTTAAAATGGTCTATACTGAAAGGAAACTTATTTATCTGGCTGATACCTTATCCAGATTGCCCAGAAATACTACAGAAAAGCTTGATGCAGAGAATTTTGACTTTGATGTCATGAAAGTGCATAATTTTTCTACCACAAGACTTAATGAAAGGAAAGATCATACAAAGACTGATCCAGTTTTGCAAAATATTAACCACTTCATCAGTACTGGATGGCCATCATAGCAGTCTTGTGTACTGACAGAAGTGCAACCTTATTTTCCTTTCAGAGATGAGATGGTGATGGAAGATGGTATAATTTTTAAATGTCCTAAAATTGTCGTTCCTACTTCCTTACATCATGAGTACATCCAAATTTTGTATTGTGGCCACCCATGTTCCGAAGCTACCAAAAGAAGGGCGAGAGGACTAGTATTCTGGCCTTCTCTGTCAAACAACATTGATAAAGCACTTTCATCCTGTTCAGTATGCAGTAGTACTAGATCGCATTTGCAAAAAGAGCCATTTCAGCTAATCCAAATTCCTTAACTACCTTGGTCAATAGTAGCTACTGACATATTCTAGTGGAATAATCAACATTACTTAATGTTCATAGGTTCGTAGGTGTGTACTAGGCTAATGGCCCTGGGGTCTTTACAAGCCTAGCCATAGGATTACCCTGGCATCGTACCACCTGACCTTAGTTCCCACTGCGTGTGTTGAGTAGAGCGGATTACCCTGGCATCGTGCCACCTGACCTTAGTTCCCACTGCGTGTGTTGAGTAGAGCCACTGAAGTTATCTCCAGGGTGAATTTTCTATTTCCCATCCACTCATCAAGTTTTCTCTTGAAGAGGGTCAACAAGGTGCGCTCTGCTTGACATGTATAGAAAGTCTATTCCATAGCATGGGCAGTCTCAGGGTTATGAACCTGTCCCTTCAGTGCGTTGTGTTGATTGTGGTAATGAAGTCGAAGTATGTGGAGCATGTGGTGCGGAGGGATTGGGATTTCTTTAGATGTAGCATTTCTAACAGAGCTGGGTCAGACATGGCTTTTAAGTCCAGCAGAGATCACCTCTAAGTAGGTGATATGAGACAGAGAATAGTTGGAGTTTATAGGACAAGTGTTTAAGGCCTAGGATCCTCTTTGTGAGATACTTTTGTGGCCTCTCCAGTTGTTGCAGATGTCTAGTGAGGTACATGCCAAATGGGACATTGTACTCAATGATTGGCCTAATGAGGGAAGAGTAGATGGAGACAATGACTTTCTTCCTGGATGCAAAACCCTTAGTAATGAGATGTGCCACATAGAAGGACTTTGTAACCACAATGGCAATGTGGTGATCAAAAGAGAGGTTGCTGTCAACCTGTGTTCCCAGATCTCTTGTAATGCCTTCTGTGTTCAGTGGACTACCATTGATGTGGTAATTCTTGGGAACCGGGTTTTTCCCAAAGTGGATGACAACACATTTCTTGGCATTGCGCTTAAGGCCATGGTTCTGACACCAGTCGTTGGTCTCAGTGAGGCCATTCTGTAGGATGTAAACATCACTTGGGGAGTTAATAATAGCTCCTATCTTTCAATCGTCTGCAAACTTTGTCAGCCAGAATCCCTTCTTGTTGGCCTGTACTTCAGAGAAGTAGATACTAAACAGGAGAGGACCCAGGACTGAACTAGTCGGCAGTCTGACTTGGAGTCCGCTACTTTCACACTGTGGGTTCTATTTGTGAGCGAATTTGCAACCCACCTAGTAATATAGGGGTTGATGCCTAGCTTAGTGAGTTTTTCTACGATTCCTGAGTGGGGAATGGTATCAAAGGCCTTGGCCATATCAAGGTAGGCTGTATGAACCACCTTGCCTTCATCCACAGCTCTGGTGACTGACTCAAAGAAGTTGACTAAGTTGAGCAGGATTGATCTGCCCTTCACAAAACCAAACTGTGTGGGATCTAGATTTTGGAGATTCCTTATGTGCTTGTTTATTAGATCCATGATGATGCATTCCATAGCGTTGCATGTCAGACTCGTCAGGCTAATGGGGCGATAGTTCCCAGGGTCTGTAGTCACTCCTCCTTTATGGAGAGGGATGACTGTAGCAGTGTGCCATTCAGTAGGGACAAAGCCTGAGGTGAGGCTGTGATTGAACAGGGCACACAGGTGAGGTGCCAGTTCACTCTGTAATTCATGTAGAACACAGCCAGGGATATTGTCAGGTCCCATAGAAGCTGTATTCTTGGCCTTGGACAGTGCTGTTTTAACCTGTGCAGCAGTAATACTGGGTGCCTGGCAATCTACTGTTGTTATGATTGGTCCTTTGGGGGGTAAATTTGGCACTGAATCTGTTGGCCAGTATATAGGCAATATCAATATCTGTTGGATCAGTATAAGAGGTACCATTGTGCAGTAACTCAGAGCAAATCTGGGTATTGCCATGGAGATTCTTTACATAACTATAGAATGCCTTGTGGTTGTCTTTACTAGCTGCTGCAATTCTGTTTTCATAGCTAGCTTTAGAGGATTTGATGAGGCTCTCAACTTTTTGTTGATGCTGATAAGGGAGTTTTTCCAGTCTTGGGACTTCACCTTATTCTGCATCAGTTTCCTCCTTCTGTTGTAGAGTTTGTTTATAGCAGGGAACCACCAGATTGGCTTCCTTTTTTTGGAGGAGAGCATCTTGGTTCTGTGGTATGGCGAGATCCATGCATTTGTGTGCATGTTCGTGCAGTGCATTGGTGTATGATTTGATGGTCATGCGACTATTCTCCATTTGCATGGGTGCCGTGAAGTTAGCCACCTCTGTTTTTTGGAGTCCAAAGTTAGCTTTGGAGAAGTTTTTCATGATGGTTACCTTTGCAGGGGGGTGGGAGGGGTAAGGATTTCCAAGGTGATTAATTTGTTGTCGGGTCTAACCAGGGAGAAGTTGACTATTAGTGTAGAGCATTGGTCGCCCATGTTAGTAATGACCAGGTCAAGGATGTTGCTACCTCTAGTGGGGGTACGAACGAGCTGGTCCAGAACATTGGAATTAATGAATTCCAGGAAACGTTGGGCAAGTGTATTGGTACATGGGTAGTTTTCCCAGTTAATGGAGGGGTAGTTGAAATCGCCCAGTATGAGAGTGTTAGGTTGGACCCTAATATTCTCCAGGGTGCTTAGGAACGTGGAGTGTGAGTCTTGGAACATTATTGGGGACCTATAGCAGGCTACGACCTAAATCGCTGTCTTACCTAATGTTAGCTGCACCTGAAGTATCTCTGATGCGTTATCTTGGGCTGCCAGTTTGGAGGTGTACACATCCTTTATGAATATGGAAACACCACCGCCTTTGGAGCTTCGGTCCAAGTTCTGAGGCCAAAAGGTGTGGAATGAGTTATAGCCTGGTAGTGCAGGGGTGCCTGCCTGATAGACTCTTAACTGAATTGGTTTGAGATTATCTGCCACCTAACCTAACATCCAGTACTGTCATTACTAAGCTGAAACCCCGGGGATCACGTAATTCGCCCTACTAGACAGGGGTCCAGGGAAGTAAATAGTGTGGGAAGAAATAGCCAAGGAATTGTTATGGCTAGGCTTGTATACGCCATAGGGCCGATAGCCTAGTACCAACCTATGAAATGTCACTTCTCAGTCCATGTTAGTCCACACAGTTATTTCTGACAGTGTTGCCCAGTTTGCCAGTCAGCTGTTTCAGAAATTTGCAAAAGAGTGGGACTTTGTCCGTGTTACCAGTAGTCCTTAGTACCCACAGTCAAACAGCCTAGCTGTGAAAAGCAATTACTAGAGAGGTCAAAGCATGATAATACATATGTCTTGTATTGCTTAATCTCAGAAATATACCCCATAGCAATTTACTTGGCTCACCTGCTCAGAGACTTCTGTCTAGGCAAACCAAAGCAACCTTGCCTATCAGTTCCAGTTTGCTGTCACCTAATGCTAAAAACACCACAGCAATTAAAGCCCAACTGTTCAAAAAACATTCATTCCAGAAGTCTAACTATGATAAAATGAGCAGATTTCTTTGTCCATTGAAAGGAGATATAGTGAGGATGCATATGGCAAAAAGTTTTGATCAAATTGGTCAAGTGAGAGATATATGTGCTGAGCCGAGATTGTACTTAGAGTCTGAGGGTATAGAATACAGAAGAAATCACAGGCATCTTCTTCTGGTGTCTGAATTGATATCGCAGCATCGTACCTGTGATATACAGACTCTAGATCTCAGAGCAGTACAGACGATGTTCCTGTTGAAGGACATGTCTCAGTACCTATTCCTGTAGCTGATGATGTCCCACATGTCCTTGAAGTTGACCATTCATTAAAGACAGTCACTGTTTCTAAACCCAATCCTAGTTTTTTGTCACATGATCAGGTCGTATTTCCTGACCTATTGTAAAATACACAGCAACATGGACATGATTGTTTTACTTCCAGTTAGTTCTGTGTAATTGCATGTCAGTGATTGTTGTCATTATTACTGTGCATGACTTATTTCTCAAAGAGGGAGGATGTAGAACAGAGCGAAGAAGCTTGTACAAGTGTCCTGCTGCTGACCCCTCTGGTGTCTGTAGCATCTGACAAGCCCCCTCAATTGCTTACTTCACACAAGTTACTGCCCTCTCATAAAGACAGCAGAACCATGGAAAGGCTAGATAAGAAGGTTTATACATTGACTACCTTGACTTTTAGGGTTATTAATTATCAGACCCATATGTCCAGGTATGTATTTGCTCTTCTGTCTCAGGCTTGTCAGGTTATATCTGATCATCCAGACTCTAAAGGTAAAACTTCTGCTCTTTGTCTGCTAGGGACGTTCAAATAGGTGGTTCATCATTCCATCAAATTTAGTTATGATGCAACAGATGCTTCTCCTAGGGCTGCTGCTTTTAGGTCAGTGGTGAGGAGGTATTCTTGACTTTGGCTTCAGCTTTTACCTGATGATATCAAGGCTAAGCTGATGGATGCTCCTTTTGATAATAAACACTTGTTTGGGGAAGCTGCTGCTGATTTAAGTCCCTTCAGGATAAGGGGAAGGCTTTACAGGAACTCAAACATGTTTGTCTCTCCTGTGCCTAAATTTCAGAGAGATTATCCCAATAAGCCAGCCTTTGTTCCCAGGCAATCTCGCCGTCCTACTAAGGGCAAAAAAGTGGCATCTGGGCTCCTCCTGCTCAAGCTACTCAGACTTCAGAGAATCTGATGTCTTCCTTTCCTGATAAATAAGGTGCTGTCTGACTATCCATTTCTTACCAGCCATGTTCCTCTTTCTCTTTGCCTTTCTCTTTCTTTTCCTGTCTGGCTTCAGATTACTCAGGATTTTTGGCTTTTGTCCATCATTCATCAGGTGTATTTCATGATGTGGAAATCCTGTCCCCCTTATATGGGCATTCCTCAACCTCCTCGGGAACAGCTTCCTTTTTTTCCCCAAAGGTGGTTCGAGACCATTTGACTCTGGGTACTATTCAAGAGGTTCCTGTGTCCTAAAGGGAGAGTGGGTTTTATTTCAGTATGTTTTTAGTGCACAGAAAAGAGAGTACTCTGAGACCAGTTCTAGACCTCTGTCATCTAAATACTTTTCTGAAGATGCCCACCTTTTGGGTGCTGTCACTTCAGACTCTCTTTCCTCTCTTGCTTCCTCAGGCCAGTATGGTGTCTCTGGATGTCAAGGATGCATACCTTCATATTCCAAATCCATCCCCTTTTCAGAAGTTTTTTGTGTTTCTCTGTTGCTTCCTGGCATTTTCATATCTCTGCTTTGCCCTTTGGCCTTTCTACTGCCCCAAGAGTATTCACCAAATGCATTGCTGCTGTGATTGCTTTTTTGCAAGCTTCAGGGGGATCCAAATATTTCTTTACCTGAACAATCTGATTCAGGCAACCTCTACAGAGATCCTTTTGCAAAATCTTCATTTTGCCATTTCTCTTCTTCAGACCCTAGAGTTCATAGTAAATTTCAAAAAGTCTTCTAACTCCTCAGTATCTTGTCTTTTTGGGTTGTAGGATTCAGACAGTGCCTCTGCTGGCACCCCTGCCTCCTCCAAAGGCCTCCACTCTCATTTCCTTCTTTCAAACTCTTCTTCCTCTGTACTCCATTACAGCCACAGAGTTTCTGAGAGCTCTGCTTTTCATGACATCCACCATCCCTATGTTCCTGCTGACCAAATTCCACATGAGAAAGTTTCACTGGTTTCTGAAGTCAATTTAGCTTCAACATGTACTTTGTAGTTCCTCTTCTTCCTTTCCTCAAGAGGGAACTTCACTGTTTGATTCAGCAGTTCTCCAAATCCAGGTTCCCTTTTCATCCCTGTCTTCCTTCTCGGATACTGTTCACAGACAGTTCAGCTGTGGGATGGGAAGCAGCTTTTGGTTCCCCAAGGGTACAGGGGGTGTGGTCACCTGTTAAGCAGAAGGAGCACATCAGTGTCAAAAGAGAAGAGAGCTCTGATAGTGGCTGTTCAGGCTTTTCATCCTCTCTTCTCTCCAGGGCCTGTCAAGGTGTTCACAGACAATACCACAGTGATGTGGTATATAGACAGTGGAGGGACAAGATCTTACCTTCTTTGCCAGGTGGCACTCCTGGTATGGGATCTTGCTGTCAAATATTAGGTGACTCTTCAGGCAGTTTACATCCCGTCAGGTCAAAACATTGTGGCAGACACACTGAGCAGGTCCTTAACTCAATCCCATGAATGGATGCTTCACAGGGATGTGTTTCTGGACATTGTCCACCTGTGGGATACTTCTCAAGTAGATCTGTTTGCCTCACCACTGAACAGACAACCTCCTCTTTTTTGGGCCAGAGTCCTAGGTCCTCTAAGATGGAATGTCAATGCCCTTTCTTGTTCTTGGAAGGGGCTGTTTCTTCATACATCCCCGCCCTTCCTCTCATTCCAAAATTCAACAGGACTCTCAAAATCTTGTTGGTGACGCCCTGTTGGCCGAGACAGCATTGGTTCCCTCTTCTGCATTTAGCCAAGGGCAGTCATCACAAGTGACCTCACAGGATGGATCTACTCGCACAAGACAATGGATATCTCCTTCATTCCCACTTGTCCACTCTTCAGCTGACACTGTGGGTGATAGGATTTTGATTCCGCATAGACACCTTTTTTCAGAGGATGTGCTGAAGGTCCTGTAGGAGGCCAGGAAACCTACTACTAGGAAATCCTATTTATCCAAATGGAAGATGTTTTCTATTTGGTGTCTTTCTCATACCTGGACTGTTTACTGTGGATGTTTCTCTACTTCTCTCTTATTTGTGTGAATTGCTCAATGCTGGTTTGGCCTAATCTTCTGTTAAGGCCCACATATCAGCTATCTCTTCTTGTTTGCCTTTATCTCCTCCTTTAAATTCTGGATTTGAGGCTAAACCATTCTTTAAAGGCATCCTTCACATTAAACCTGTTCCTCCTCCCTGGGATCTTAATTTTGTTTTGGAGAAGTTGACTCAGGGGGCCCTTTGAGCCTGCTGCTTCAGTTTCCTTACAACATTGTTCTTGGGAAATAGTCCTTTTGTTAGCTTTTGCTTCTTCTGTATGGGTGTCTGAGTTGCAAGCCCTTATGGCTTGCCCTCCTTTTTTTGATATTTCTAAGGACCAGGTGTTCTTACATACTAATCCTTCTTTTGTGCCACGGTAGTTAATGAGTTGTCAATTAATCAGTCTATTCATTTGCCTACTTTTTTCTCCTCTCTGCAGTCTGACAGTGAGAGGGTGCTGCACACTTTGGATGTACATGGACAACTCAGATTTTATTTGGATAAGACTAAGTCTGTTAGAAAATCTCCCTAAATTTTTGTACTCTGAAAACCATTTTACTATTGGCTTTCACTTCTGCCAGAAGGGTTTCTGAACTTCAAGCCCTTATGGCTACCCCTCATTTTCATATGTTCTGTAAAGATAGATGTACTGTTAATTGTTGCTTGTAGTTTTTCAGATCTCTGCTGAAAGTGTTTTAAATTTTGTGGCTTTTGCAGTTGCTCGCCCCAGTGTAGATTTGATCTGGGACACTCCCCCAGTCCCATCTCTTTACCACATTCTGCCTAATAAACTCCTTCTGCAATTGCTTTTAACCTTTTTAATTTAATTGCATTTTTTAAACTGTGTTTGGTCTAATATTGCTACATACTCAAGTGTGCTAGCTTGCACTGCATGTGAATTGTTTTTACTGCTATTTTAGCTACTTTTCTGTAAAAAACATACTGTAAGCCTGTTTCCTACCTTTCCTGTAATTAGTGTAGTCCAGATACTGATTTGCTGTATTCAGGACTGTATGTAAGCTTCTGAGCCCCCAACCCTTTCTGTGTTGGAGGGAAGCCTTCTAGCTTATCAGTGGGAGTGGTAAGCACTAAGTAACCTGTCTACCACATAAGGAGTTGTTCTGGCCCAGATATTGTAGTTACTGGCCGTTTGGGCAATCTTCCATCTCTCTCAAATTTTCTGATTTGAAAGCCTGCATTTGCACTTGTTTATGTCCTGTAACTCATCTAGTGCAGATACAGATTCTTAGTTTTAGCACTTAAATTTGCTTATTCGTGCTCAGCACTTGTTCAGAACTTGTAAGCACTAAATAAGCTACTAATTACTATAGCACTCAACCTTCCTCATTATAGGTTCATAGGTTGGTACTAGGCTATCGGCCCTAGGGCCTATACAAGCCAAGCCATAACAATTCCCTGGCTATTTCTTCCCACAATATTTATTTCCCTGGACCCCTGTCTAGCAGGGCGACTGACATGATCCCTGGGGTGAATTTCCTTTCTCCCATCCAATCATCAAGGTTCCTTTTGAAGAGGGCTCTGCTTGACATGTATGGGCAGTCTATTCCACAGTCTGGGGAGTCTCTGGGTCAGGATCCTATCCCTCCAGCATGTTTTGTTTATTGTGATCAAGATTTAGATCCCTGGAGCGTGTGGCTCTGAGGGATTGGGGAAAACAGTTTTTGTACTTACTTTTCTCACTTGCTTAGAGAAAAACAGCTCTTGTACTCACTTTCCTCACTTATCTAGAGGAAAATCATTTTTTATTCAGGCAAGTCCAAGGGTCAGCTCCCAGTGTTCTCTCCTGTCTATCTGATGAATCTGGGCATCTTGAGGCAATGTCGAAACTGCCTCATATACACAGACAACCTTCTCCTCCTACCACCCAACACCACAACCTGTGAGAGACGCACTTATCTAGCCAAACTGGAGGTAAAGCTCTCTCCAACCAAGACTGAACTTGACAGTCGAGGAGAAGGTAAACATTTGCACCACACCACACTCATCACATAGCCTCACTAAATCTACACCACCAAAATCTACACATAGTAACACAAAAACATTTGCAGAGGCTCTCAGTAATAATCTGTCTAAGCAACGGAGACCTCCAAAGCAGAAACGCAAGCAACCTCCTTCCCCCAACACAACCCAAATGGCACATAGCCCTCAGACTCAGTGTGCCACTCAGCCACAGCCAATAAGGCAAAACAACTTACCCAACACACTAGTCATAGGTGACTCTACAGTCCGGCACACTGATGTCCCACTCACCAGGCTAAACAAGGAGAAGGTTACTGTCAGCTGCCTGTCTGGTGCCAGGATCCGCCACATAACCCACGCACTCAGGTCACTACTCAACAAGTACAAATTTGACTCTGTCATTGTCCATGTTGGTGTAAATGACCTGAGATGTACCTCCCTGGACTTCATGAAAAGAGATATGGAAGAGCTCTCCAATCTTGTAGCCCAGGCAGGTATGACCCTAGCCCTGAGTAGCATTCTGCCATCGCCCAGAATGATGCCGCAGTACAAGGACAAAATGATTGACTTCAACAATTGGCTAAGCTTCTGGTGTCATTCTAAGGGGATCCAGTATCTGTCTGCTTGGGATGACATGGTCGACAGACCACGATGCTTTGCCAGAGATGGCCTGCACCTGTTGCCCCTGGGATTACGGATACTGGCTACAGCTCTTACCACTCAATAGTGCCTTTTTTAGGCAAGGTTCAAATGACAAATTCACCATCGTAACAGGAACAGGCAAGCAAAAACTGAGGGTAATGCTACTCAATGCTAGAAGTCTAAATCTCAAAATGCACTCACTCGAGGCACTCCTTAAAATGGAGAACATCGATATCTGTGCAGTGACTGAGACCTGGTTCAAGGCTCCAGAGAGCACCCCTGCACTACCAGGCTATAACTCATACCACACTTTTCGGCCATGTAACCTGGACCAAAACACCAATGGCGGAGGTGTGTCCATATTCATTAAGGATATCCACACCTCCAGGCTAGTTGCTCAGCATAATGCATCCGAGGCTATCCAAGTGCAACTAACTCTGGGCAAAACTGCAATCCAAATTGTAGCTTACTACAGATCCCCCACTATGCCCCAGGATTCCTACTCCTCTTTTCTTGATGTACTGGAAAATATTAGGGTTCAACCAAACACCCTAATAATGGGCGACTTCAACTACCCCACCATTAACTGGGAAAACTACTCGTGTACCAACTCCTTAGCTCAATGCTTTCTGGAATTCATAAACTCCAATGCCCTGGATCAGCTTATCCACATCCCCACCAGGAGTAACAATATTCTAGACCTAGTCATTACCAACATGAGTGACCGGTGTTCCACACCAGAAGTCAATTCCTCGTTGGTCCGATCCAACCATAAGCTAATCACCCTTTATATCCACATCCCCCCCCCCCCATTAAGGAAATCACGGTAAAAAATTTCTCCAAAGCCAACTTCATGCTTCTTAAGACAGAAGTGGTGAACTTCATGACACCCATGAAGATGGACAATACAGTTACAACTGTTGAATCCTACACAAATGCACTCTATAAACACTTACATGAGTGCATGGATCGTGCTATCCCAAACCGAACCAAGACGCTATCCTCCAAAAAAAAAGGAAGCCAATCTGGTGGTCCCCTGCCATAAAAAAACTGTACAACAGAAGGAAGAAACTGTTGCATAAGAGAGTAAAATCCCATGAGTGGAGGAGCTCCCTGGTCACCTTCAGTAAGAAGCTGAGAGCCCTTATGAGATCCTCCAAAGCTGGCTACGAAAACAAAATTGCCACTAATTCTAAGGACAACCACAAAGCATTCTATAGCTATGTCAAGAATCTCGATGGCAACACTCAGATCTGCCCTGAGTTACAGCACAACGGCACGAAAATTACAGAAGCAAATGATATTGCCAACATCCTAGCAGATAGGTTCAGTGCTAACTTTACCCCCACCCCCACCCCCTAAAGTGTCCATATCTATACAGGAAGAATGCAGAGTCCCTGTAATCACAACTACGCAGGTAAAAGCTGCACTCTCTAAAGCCAAAAACACAGCATCCATGGGACCGGACAACATCCCAGGCTGCATTTTACATGGACTTTAGAACGAACTGGCTCCCCACCTAAGCACCTTATTCAATAATAGCCTCACATCAGGCTTTGTGCCCACTGAATGGTGCACAGCAACAGTTATCCCACTCCACAAAGGGGGAGCCACAACTGACCCCGGAAACTATTGCCCTATTAGCCTGATGAGCCTGGTCTGCAAGGCCATTTGAACATATCATCATGGAACTCATAAACAAAGACATTGGTAACCTCCAAACTCTGGATCCCACCCAGTTCGGGTTTGTGAAAGTCAGATCATGCCTCCTGAACCTGATCAACTTCTTTGAGGCAGTCACCAAAGCCGTAGATGAGGGTAAGGTGGTTCACACAGCCTATCTTGACCTCGCCAAGGCTTTCAACACCATCCCCCATTCTAGAATTATAGCTAAACTCACTAAACAAGGTATAAATCCCTACGTCACAAGATGGGTTGCCAACTGGCGCTCTGACAGAACCCACCGTGTAAAAGTTGCAGACTCCAAATCTGACCTCAAACCAGTGACAAGTGGAGTACCACAAGGTTCAGTCCTGGGACCTCTCCTGCTTGGTATCTACTTCTCTGAAGTACAGGCTAACACAGAAGGCCTCTGGCTAACGAAGTTCACAGATGACTGCAAACTAGGAGTCATAGTCAAGTCCCCAAATGATGGGGACATCCTACAGAAGGGCCTCACTGAGATAGATGCCTGGTGTCAGAGCCATGGCCTCAAGTTCCGTGCCAAAAAGTGCAGTGTCACCCTCTTTGGTAAAAACTCTGTACCCATGAACTACCACATAGGCAGCAATCTACTTAACACCGAATGTGTGATAAGAGACCTTGGGACCCAGGAGGACAGTAGTCTCTCCTTTGATAGTCACATCGCCATAGTAGTCAGGAAGTCCTTCTACATGGCACACCTCATCATAAAAGGGTTCTCATCCAGGAAAAAAGAGGTCATTGTTCCCCTCTACTCGACACTCATTAGACCCATTATAGAGTACAACGTCTCTTTTGGGATGTACCTCACAAGATATCTGCAGCAGCTGGAAAGGCCACAGAAGTACCTCACAAAAAGGATTACTAACCTCAAACAAATGCCCTACACTGACCGTCTCAAAAAACTCCAGCTTTACTCCGTAGTGTATCGTCTACTCCGAGGTGATCTCTGCCTAACATATAAAGCTATGTCAAACCCAGAGCTGTTGGACATGCTACACCTAAAGAAATCCCAATCCCTCCGAGCTACATGCTCTAAGGACCTAAACCTTGTCACCACAATAAACAGGACATGCTGGAGGGATAGATTCCTGTCGCAGAGACTTCCCATACTCAGGAACAGGCTATACCCATCTATGTCAAGCAAAGTTCTTCATTAGCACTCTTCAAGAAAAAATCTTGATGAGTGGATGGGAAATAGGAAATACACCCCGGGGATCACTTCTGTGTCTCTGCTCAACAGTGGCACAGGAAAATAACTTTCTTGGGTGGCGTAAGCCAGGGAACCTTGTTGGCTAGGCTTACGTAGGCCCTTGGGCCGATAGCCTAGTAGCTACCTATGAACCTGTCTTAGGTTTAACCCTGTTCCATGCCCAGTATGTGCTGATTAGAACCTGTCTGGTCAAGGGTGATTGGTCTAGGGCTTGGAGTAAGCAACCTCATTGGTTCTTTTGATTTTAAGTTTTTTTAAGTTTTTAGCTTCTGATTTTATGCCCTGCATTTGAGCAGGTTTCTGCTTGCTTAAACCAAGCTGAACTGTATGGGCTACCAGCCACAACTCTGAGATGAGATACCAGATGACTAGAGTTCCCAAAAAACATAAGTTGCCAATTTTTTGTTTGATTATAATATTCACTGCACTTTTTATTGTGTTCTGTTAATTGAATACTACATTTTTATACTGTAAACTAAACTGCACTGTTTGTACTACATTTGTTTGTCTTACTATGCCAATAGAATCATATTTTGTTGCTGTTTTCACAGTTTGCAAAGTTTTTTTTGCTATTTTCACTGACTGCATAGTAAACTACGTTTCACTGTTTGCAAAGCATCTGTTCTGTTTTCCCACCAGCTAGTGTTTTAAATAACTGATCTGTTTGCTGTTTAAAGCATTCTTTATTGTCTCCTTGCTGTTTTTCTGCTTAAAACATTTTTGTTGTCTCACTGCTATTTTTCTGCTGTTTTCTGTTTAAAAATTTTTTTAGTGTTTCCACCTAAATTAGTGTAGCTAGTAGCTGTAGCATATCCAGATACAGATTTTCTGCATATGGGTCTGTTTGTAGTGGCTGTTATATTCTAAGCACATTTTCAAAGCCATCTTTGATTGGAAGGAGCCCTTATGCACCTTTGTGAGAGAAGTGTGCTGCTTGGAACCTATCTGGTAATGGGTGATTGGGCTAAGGCTTGGAGTAAGCACCCTCATTGGTTCTTTTGAGTTTTTTTAAGTTTCAGCTTCTGGTATTTAAGCCCCACATTGGAGCAGGCGTCTGCTTGTTTGTGCATCACATAGCACTGTGCAGTATTGCGCCATAGCTGGAAAGATATTTAGACACGCTTTCCATTAGATAACACCTGTAGTACGTTAGTGTAGTCCTCATCCTTAGTACATATCCAGCCTAAGAAGGATTACTAGTGAACTGTGATCTATTAAACCACCAGCCAAAAACCTCATCAGAAATACCCATCTACAGACCACCTTCTAGATCAGTCCTGAAAGCAACCCCTTTGTGGTAACTGTTCTTCAAACCTGTCATCATGGGCAGTTGGACTACCCCTATTTCTCCTGCCAGCCTTGTTGACTTGGGTCTCATGAGGCAGTGTAGCAGCTGCCTCATGTACAATGACAAACTTCTGCTAATAACTCACTCTAGTACAGAGTGTGAGAGATATATCTACACCAAGAATCTTGAAACCCTACTCTCTAGCAATCAAAACGGTAACATGGAAGAGGTTGTCAACTTACCAACCACTAATCATGCACATAATGCCACTACTCTTACACACAGTACGCATCTAACACATAAATCAACATACGCAACTGTTCTCTCAAAAAAATTTACCAAAACACCAGAGTCCTCCATAACACAAGACTGCTACAACTAACACAGTTCCCATAACACCCAAGAAAGGTTGCAACACCACTGTCTCATCTACCAAGCCCTCAAGGCATAACACTCATAAACCAAATTATATCCTTCTATTCAGTGTTGTAGTATTCTTTACATATGGGTTGTATTCCACCCAATGACCTGACGTCTGGCCTCTGTACAAAAACTTAGAGCCACTGCCTGTGTATGTGGGACGTTCCATGCAGGCACAGACAACGTCAGCCATAAAACGAATGTCCACACATACCATTTTCAGAACTTTTTCGCCATTTGGAAAGGTTGACTTGTACGTTCAGTTTGCCGTTGGATCATCTTACAGCATCAGATAAGTATCCCATAGGGGATTTAATATATTGCTACTGCCTTTTGTTTTGTTAATGTCATTCATGAAGGACAAGTGTAGGTGTGGAAGGCAATTTCCACATAAAGATAGTCGCGCACTGTGCTTGTTTTGGGCCTAGTCACGACCACTGGTCTGCTCTGTTCGTCAAGCCTTTGTTCCCAAAACATTTCTCAGTCATCTGTCCACCTTGAATTTTTATTTAGAAAGCCAAAGACTCAAACATGTAGCTAGGGATGCTATGGAAGGTTCCGCGAGTGCTTCTGAGCAGTCTGTAAACAGGAAGGTCAGGAAAGCTAGGCCTGAATCCTACTTTAGCTGCACCTACTCCCTCTGACTTACACCTTGAGGTTGATAAAAACATTGTTGTGCAACCCGGAGGTAGGGCCTGCTCCCTTGGTGAGTACCGGGATGGAAGCCATCAGGAGTATGGATCCTAGCATGTCCGAGGCTTTGCAGAAATCCGATTCGGATGACTTGGGGGAACCACAGCTAGTTATTGCAGAAGACTCCGGAACTGTTGCAGCTTCTTTGTCCAAAGAGCTATCAGAGGTAAGGCCTACATCCGCCATCTCTCCCTAACAGGATAAGCATGTGAAAAAAAAGCAAAAGACTAGGTATGTTCCTGTTCCTTCTACCCCTACATCAGATTGGGATGTTTTTGTTTTTTCGCAGGGTCTTAAGGCTCTGATGGCTTTGAGGCCTCCAGCTTTGGCTTCTCCCATAACTGGCCTGTCCTTTGCCTCCTCTCCAGTGCTACCATCGGGGTCTGAAGGGCTTTCTTCAGGGAAGCCTGCAGAACTCCATGTTCATGACACTGTCTCTGAGGGGTCTTCATCAGATGAAGACCCTTTAGCATACTCCACCCAGATTCCCTCTCTACTGGAATATGTTTCCCCAGAGGAAGAGTCTAATAAGGGGGATTCTCCCATAGAAGAGCTTTCCTTTGGGAAAACTATTAATAAGATGAGGGAGTTCTTTAAGTGGGATTCTTCTCAAATCTCAGAAGAACAGAAGAGATATGAGCTTCTTCTGCTGGATGCCCCCGCTGCTTCAGCAGTTCCTCCAGTACTGCCAGCCTTTTTAATTGTCTTTAAAGCAACATCTAAGACACCTGACTTCCAAGCCCCTACCCCAAAAAGAAAGACCTGATCGCTTCTATAAGGTCCCTGAGGATTGTAAGTTTCTTTTTAAATGCCCCTCAGCTGACCCTGCTGTTGTTTCCATAACTTAAGATAAGTCTTCACGGTTATCTCCCTCTACCAAATTGCTTCCCTCTGATAAGGAAAGTAAAATTTTGGAAAAGTTGGGTAAGAAGGTGTATACCTCTTCCACCTTGGGTATCAAGACAATTAATTAACAAACACACATGTCTAGGTATGTGTGGCTTTGCTAAATCAGGCCACCCAGGCTCTTTCCCCATTGCCTGATTCAGAGGCTAAGTCTCTGGTTCTTTCTATCTTATCGGCCTCCTTCCAGGTAGCTAGGCACTCTATCAAGTGTAGTTATGATGCAGTTGGGGCGTCTTCTAGAGCAGCAGCTTCTGCTTCTGTTCTCAGAAGGCATTCCTGGTTATCTCTCCAGGCACTTCCTAATGACATTGTCAAAACTGCTTGATGCTTCTCTGGATAATTCCTCCCTATTTGACAAAGCAGCTGTAAAATTATTTAAATCACTGCAGGAAAAGGGTAAGGGACTCCAGGATTTGAAACACTTAAATGTTTTCACCAGTTCCAAAATTTTATAGGAATTTTCCTGCCAAGACTCCTTTTGTCAGGAAACCCACCCACTCCTCCAATTCTGCTCCATCTGGAACCAGACCACACAAGTCTTCTAGGAAACACCCACAAGCAAAGGCTGTTACTTCTACAGCTGTTGCTCCTCCTCAGAAGCCCTTTCAGCCCCGACAAAGTCCTCTATGGTATTCTGCACCCTCTTCCAAATCATACCCCTTTGTTACTTCGGCTCTGTCTTTCCATTGGAGCTTGGGTGGGAATCACTCAGGAGTCGTGGGTGATTTCAGTTATCCAAAATGGATACTTTGACTTGGAAGACTCTCCTTCCTTTTCAGGGAACACCCCAACCTTCCTCCAGTCAACTACTTCTGTTTCCTTTAATACTGGATCAATTTTCCCACAAAGGCACCATTCAGTGTGTCCCTCCAGACCAGTAAGGGAGGGGATTTTATTCCAGGATGTTTCTAGTCCCAAGTAAAGATGACCCTTGGAGGCCTGTTTTAGATCTTTCCCTGTTAAACACTTTCCTGGTGCTGCCTTCTTTCAGAATTTTTTTCCCTGCCTACTCTTCTGCCCCTGGTCCCCCAAAAGTGTTTTTAACTTCTCTGGATCTCAAGGATGCATACCTGCATGTCCCTACACATCCTTTTTTCAGAAAGTTTTTGTGTTTCTCTGTTGGTTCTTTGCACTTTCAATTGACTGGCTTGCCATTTGGTCTTTCTACTGCTCCAAAAGTATTCACAAAATGCCTAGTACCAGCCATTGCCTATTTAAAGCTGAAAGGACTTCAAGTTTACCCATACTTAGATGATCATCTGTTTCTGTCCAGCAGCCCAGACCTGTTAACCCAACATCTGAACCTAGCCATTCCCTTTCTGAAGGCCTTGGGTTTCACAACAAATTTCAAAAAGTCATGCCTCACACCAATTCAGGATCTTGTATTCCTGGATTGCAGGTTCCGCACAGACCTGATGTTTTTTTTTTCCTGTGGAGAAAGCAACTTATCTCAGGTCATTCATGTAAGCTCTTCGGCTTCTTCCTTCCATCATGGCCAGAGAGTTTCTGAGATTACTGGGCTTCATGGCCTCTACTATTCCCATGCTGTCCATTGCAAAGCTACACATGAGAAAGTTCCAGTGGTTTCTAAAGACAGTTTGGTCTCAGCACTCTCCATCCCTTAGATGTTATGATTCCCATTCTTCCCTGTTTGAAAGCAGAATTATGTTGGTGAATACAGAAACCCCTCAACCTGCCCAGCAACACTTCACAGACACCTCAGACTTGGGTCAGGGAGCAACTTTTGCTTCCAGGAAAGTTTAGGGCCTTTGGTCCCCTTCTCAGAGGAGGGAGCATATCAGCATCAGAGAAATGTGGGCTCTAATTCTAGCCTTACAGACCTTTCATCCTCTATTCTTGCCAGGACCCCTCAAGATGCTCACAGACAATACCATGATCCTTTAGTATGTAGACAAGTGGGGGGGCACAAAATCTCATCTTCTCTGTCACTTGGCCATCAAAGCTTGGAAAATGGCCACCCTGTACAAAGCAACTCTGCATGCTGTGTACATTCCTTCAGCTCAGAACTCGGTGGCAGACACACTAGCAGATCCATGACACAATCTCTTGAGTGGATGCTCCACAGGGATGTGTTTCTTGATCTAGTTCACCGATGGGGTACTCCAGAACTGGACCTTTTTGCCTCTCCTATGAACAGACAGCTTACTTGCTTTTGCGCTAGGGCCCCTCACCCTCAAGTGTGGAAGGTGGACGCTCTTTCGTTCACATGGAAGGGGATGTTTCTCTCTACATTCTTCCCCTTAAATCAGAAAGTCCTGTTGAATTTTCTACAGGACAAACCAAAAGTCTTGCTAGTAGCTCCTTTTTGGCCAAGACAGCACTGGTTCCCTCTTCTCCTGTAATTAGCCAAGGGTCATCATCACTACACGTTACCTCACCGGATTGACCTGCTCACTCAGGACAAGGGATCATTGATTCATTCCCATTTTACCTACTCTACAGCTGACCTTGCTGGTGATCAACTTTTGATCCCTTTCAGGCACCTGTTTTCTAAGGACATGCTAACTGTTTTGCAGGAAGCCAGAAAACCCACTACTAGAAAATCTTATATTTCCAAGGGGAGAAGATTTTCCATTTCGTGCCAAAAAAGGAAAGAGGATCCATTTGATGCGGACATTCCCCTAGTACTTTCTTACCTGTATGAGTTGCTCAACAGTGGTCTTTCCTATTCCTGAGTTAAAGTCCACTGTTCCACCTTATCTGCCTGTTTGCCATTGACTCCCCCTTAGTTTCAGGTTAAAAGTTAAGCTTTTTCTTAAAAACGGCCAACACTTAAGATCCCCCCAGGAAACCAGTTCCGCCTCCTTGGGATCTTAACTGTGTATTACAAAAACTTAATCAGGCCCCTTTTGAACCAGCAGCTTCTGCTTCTCTAAAGTTTTGCATATGGAAAGTAGTGCTTCTAGTAGCCTTAACCTCTGCTAGAAGGGTCTTTGAAATCCGGGCATTGATGTATTCACCCCCCCCTTTTTTGGTTTTTCACAGGGACAGAGTATCCTTGAGAACTTATCCAACCTTCATGCCCAAAGTGGTGAATGAGTTGTCTCTTAATCGGTCCATCCATTGTCTACCTTCTTCCCTTCACCTCAGTCCTCCAGTGAGAGGATTTTACATACCTTAAATGGACAACTCAGATTTTACCTCGACGAGACTAAGTCTGTCAGGAGATATGACCAACTTTTTGTGTCCTTTCATCTCAGGACTTTGGGTTTGCCTGTGTCCAAACAAACTATTTCCACATGGATCTCTAAGACTGTTGTGTTTTGCTATGAATTCCATGGGAAGTCCTTAGCATCTGATAAGGCCCATTCCACTAGATCAGTTGCATCCTTAGGGGCATCCTTCAAAGGTCTAGATGCTCATTCCATCTTGGAAGCTGCCACCTGGTCATCTGTTCACACTTTTACGAAACAGTACAAATTGTACACTCTCTCTAGATCTAGGGCAGTTCTACATGGATTTAGTTTCCCCCTACTCTATCCTCCTCCCTGGGTCCTCTTTCAGCTTTGAAACTCTTCCATATGTAAAGAATACTGCAACATTGAATAGAAGGACATAGAATAGTTGTGTAAAATCTTACCATAAACATAGATGTCCTTCTGTTCTATGTTGCAGTATTCTATCCCTCCTGCCTTCCCTCCTACAGCTTGCTTTTTCCTAGGATGATCTCCCTAGGCTCCTTTTTGGATTCCCTTCCTTATGGGGCTTTTTTGTTCTTAAGATGGTTTTGTGGACGTCCCTTTTATGGCTGACATTGTCTGTGCCTGTGCGATGTCCCATGTTCAAGCAGTGGCTCTAAGCTTTTGTATATAGGCTTGACATCGGATCATTGCAGAATACAGCCCATATATAAAGAATGCTGCAACACAGAAAAGAAGGACATCTATGGTTATGGTAAGATTTTACACAACTATTATTTCTTGTCATTGGAGACTCTATAGTGCGATACACAAATGGCCGATTCATCATATTAAATAAGGAGAAAGTCAGACAACGCCAGGGTTCATTAAATTATGCATGCACTCAGGTCTGTTGGCAACAACTACCATTATGACACCGTCATAGCTCATGTTGGAGTAAACCACCTGTGACATACCAGTTTACTGTCATAATGTTTACTACATTTTCTCGAATGATTGCTTGAAATAAAATGTCATAAAAGCCTTTTATCTAGCCCATCTAATTTCCAAAGGCATATCCGCTAGATTCAACGAAGACTTAATTCCACTTTACTGCTATCTTATCCAACTCATTATTAAATATAATGCACCTTTTGGCATGTATTTATCTAAACACATCACACAATTTGAGAGACCCCAGAGACTCGTAGCTAAAAAGATCAATTGCCTCAAAAATTTTAGTTATCAGGAAAGGCTGGCAGCCCTTTCCATGCACTCCGTCTTTTTCGATTTGTGGGAGATCTGTCTAGCCTTTCATGCCATCAAAGATCTAATCCTGTTTGTTCTCCTTTTCCTTTGTAGAACTAATGATGCATCAAATCACTCTGTTAAAGGAACTAAACCTTCATCAGCACATAAATACGGCATGTTGGCATGATAGATTCATATCCCATTGTATTCCTCACATCAGGAATAAATGATGCTTGCTTCCATATTCCTATTCACCCTCTCTCCAGGCATTTTTTACATTTCTCTGTTTTTTTTCTCTCATCAGTTCTCTGCTTTGCCTTTTGGTCTTTCTACAGCTCCAAGGGTTTTTACCACTTGTCTGGCTCCTGTGGTAGCCTTCTGCAGACTCCAGGGGAATTAAGATAGTCCCCTTATTTGAATAATGTTTTAATTCAAGCCCCCCTCTCAGCAGATGCTGAGATTATACTTCACTATACTTCTTCTGCACAGCGTGGGGTTCACCCTCAACTTTAAAAGGTGTTTGCTGACTCTCTGTAAGGACCAAGTGTTTCCAGGTTACAGGATTCAAACCATTCCAGTGCTTGCTTGTCTCCTGCCTTCCAGTGTCCCCTCTTTGGCTGCTTAATTCCAGTCTTCTCTTCCTTTTCCAGTCCTTCCTGCAAGGGAATTTCTCTGAGCTGTTGGGTACGTGGCATCCACCATTCCCATATTTCCTTTTGGTAAATTCCACATGAAGAAATTTCACTGGTATCTCAAGACTGTTTGGCTCCAGCACTGCTACACCCTGGAGTATCTGGTTCTTGTCTTGCCTTGTCTGAAGCTCAAGCTCCGCTGGTTGATTCATCAGATTTCACAGAATCCAGGTCTGCCTTTTCAGGCTTCTCTCCCTGCTCAGGAGCTGTACATGTGGTATATCAACAAGCAAGGGGGCACAAAATCTTACCTTCTTTGCAGGTTGACTCTTCAGGCTTGGGGATTTTGCAGTCTGCCATCATGTGATTCTTCAGTTGGTCTAAATTCTTTCAGAGAACAGTCTGGTAGCAGACTCTGATCAGCTCCAGTACAAATCCTCATGAATGTATGCTTCACAGTGAGTTGTTTCTGTATGTTTTGCAAAAGCTGAAAAAGACTCCTAAAAATCTCAACATCACAGATTTCTGCAGTTGCCCAATAGAAACAACTATATCCTTTAAATACTTAGACTAGACCAGTCACTTATCTTCAAAAGCCACAATGAAAACACAAGAAAAAAGATCAGTTCTCTCTTATTGTGTTCCTGAAAAATATCTCACTGTCTCTCCTGACCAGCTTAGAGCTGCAGTAGGCAAAGGAGTCGTCCTTTCTCAACTTGAATAAAAGCTCCCTTTCATAGCCACAGCCACATGAAAAAAAACCTCATCCACTGGTACAGTCCATTGTAAACAAAATCTGCCAATTCATTTCCAATTCCTCACTTCAGGAACACCACTTTTTACGCTCTTCAAGGCCAAATGGCTACCAGTGTCCTGCAGAGCTGAGCAGTTTGGATCTGCATCTTAGGGTCTCTCTTGTTCAAACTACTTCAACCAGATGCCTCTTCAAATCTTACAGCCAAGTTCTATAATAAAACCACCCCCTACAACCTCTCCCAATTAACTCCCTCACTCCAGACACCTCAAACTAAACCGCACTGTACTAACCATTCCATCACCATTCTTGCACCCAAACTGTGGCAATCCCTCCCCCTTCACCTTAAAGAAGTCTTCTTTTCCCCCATCTTCAGAGGTCAACTCAGAAGACACATTCATCAAAAGTCTGACTGCAAGTGCTTTTCCTCTGGACACATAACCTAACTCCCTCCTCACCTACAACACTTTCTACTTTGATTCTCTGTTCTCAGCTGCTGCTTCCTTCTCATATTTGCTATCAAATTAATTTACATTTGATTTTCTATTCTGCTAATACTGTTTACATATTGTAGCAATAGTCTATAAGATTATCTCTACTGTCTGATTACTCTGTTTGTGAATTTGTTCTTTTTTTGCGAATCTCTTCACCTGAGCTGTGTCTGCAAATGGTCTATAGTGGTCAGTGTACTCTCCCAGTGCACACTTATGCAACCAGCTTATTGTACATTTTTTTGGGGTTTTTTATTTTTATTTTTCCCCTAACAAATTTGTTTGTTTTTCAATTGAATTGTACAGGTTATAGGTCACATTAAAGGTGAAACCGGTTTTGAAATTATGTATTGTGGTCTCATTTTTTTCTATCACAAAAACCTGACATTTTAACAGGGGTGTGTACACTTTTTATATCCACTCTAATTAAAAGGGTAAAGAAACAACTAGGAAAAACAAGGCATAACCTACAACTACAATTTAGCTGCACGTATTTTGAGAGCACAGTTAAATGATACCTTAGCATTTAAACCAGGGGGCTGGTCAGCTTCTAATCTAAGCTGCCAAAGAAGTTGTGGTACGTTAGATGTTCTTCATCTCACATTGCTGCAGTCCTTACACTTGGGTAGTCCGCTGTCCTCGGTCGGCCCGAATATCAAAGTATAAGGCTGACGTCGGTCAAGGTGCATTTGACTGACATCAGGACGTCAGGGTACAAATGCGCATGACCGACGTCATATCCTCAGTCTTTTTTGCCGCATGGTCCGATGCAGAAGCAGCGTTGCAAGTGCTGTTCGGCGTTCTGAAATTTTTCGAATTCGGAGTTTCAGACAGAGTCAAAGTTGGCTAAGTACCCCGTTGGGGAATATTTTAGTTTTTCTTGCCTCAGTGGTTTACCGGATGTCAGAAAAAGTGAATAACTGTATTTCTTGTGGGAAACAGATACCGCATAGAGATTATCATACTTTGTGTATTCCTTGTTTAGGGCCTGAGCACGACGTTGTTGGGTGTCGCTCTTGTGCTAGATTCAATAAGCGCACTATAAAGAGAAGGTTAGATTGTGCCAGGTTAGTCTTGAAGCGGTGCAATTATAAAATGCCGTCGGATGCTCCGGCGCCGCTTCGAAGAAGCGCAAGGACACAGCAGCTAAGCCTAGGCTAGTAGAGCCATCCGGCCCGGACGCGGGTTCTCTAGAGGTGTCGGTGGACCCGGTGGTTCCGCGGAGGTTTCTCTGGAGTCCCAGGGAGAGACTTTGTTATTGCAGGATGTGGCCTCTCAGGAGGCAGGTCAGGCTGAAGGGGCTTCTCAGGTTACTGTACTCCCCTCCCTTCCTAGGGTGGTTAGGCCCTCTCCTTCTGTTTCCAAGGCTTCTCCCAGAGGCAGGCCAGGTTTAGCTTCAGTTGGTGTCACCCCTAGTTCTTCAGGATCTGTGCCCAAGAAGCATATGCTTAAAATGGCAGAAGATTTGATTACTTTGATTAGAGGTTCTTTGCCCCTCCTGATAAGAGACCTAGGGTGGAACCTGAGCTAGGGAGTTTTGAGCAGGCTTCGGATGTTTCAGAGTCTTCGGCTGAAGACTTGCAGGAGTATTCTCCTTATTCTGATTCTGATGTGGATGATTCTACTCCTTCTGCTTCTTCTCCTGAGGATTTTTCTTTTCAGAGACTCTTCATTCCATGAGGGAGCATTTTAAGTGGGAAGGTCAGGACTTCTCTGATTCCAGGAAAAGGCTTAGGGAATTTTTGTTTTACCCCAGCATAGGCCTTTGGCTATACCTCCTGTTCTGGATGTTGTGGAAGATGTTTTTGCAGAGGCTTCTCTTAATCCTGATTCCTTGCCTCCTGCTCCTGTTAAACCGGATAGGTATTACAGGGTGCCTGAAGCTCATAAGTATCTTTTAAGAGTCCTAGGGCAGACCCAGAAACTGTTAGTCAGGGGCCTAAGGGTGTTAAGGCTTCTGTTGTCAAAAATCCGGTTCCTCCAGATAAAGAGGCCAGGGCTTTGGATAGATGGGGAAAGAAAGTTTATACTTCTTCCACCCTAGCTATGAGGGCTTTGAATTGCCAGTTTCACATGTTGAAATACCAAAACTATCTCCTTTCACAATTGAAGTCTAAGGTAGATGCTCTGGCGGAAGGTATTGAGTGTAAAGAGTTACAAGATTTAGTACATGTTTCTGAACAGGTGGGTAAGCATTCTTTGCAATGTGGTTTTGATGCTGTACAGGCCTCGTCTAGGGTGGCTGCCACTGGGTCAGTTCTTCGCAGGCACGCCTGGCTGAGGGATCAGAATTTATCTGACCATGTTAAGACAAGGATTTTAGATGCTCCTTTACAATCTGATGTGTTATTTGGTTCTCCTGTTGAGGCAGTCTTAAAGAAAATGGAAGACAAGGCTAAGTCTATGCAGACTGTTAAAGATTTTTTGGAGGTTCAGCCTCTGCAGTTTAGTAGAAATTGGCCTACCAAGGGGTGGACGTATCCTTCTTATGATTCCCAGTCTAGGGGTAGGTCTAGGCGTGGTAGGGGCAGAGCTCAGGGCTCTTTCAGGCCTAGAACAGGAGTTCACCTGCACAGTCTTGGTGAGGGCAGGGGTCAGTCCTTTCGTAAACAGACCCAATGACCTACCTTTTCAGCTGCCAGAGCCTTCTCGTCTGGCAGCACCTTTGGGAGGAAGGTTGGCACTTTTCAAGGAAAATTGGAGTTTAATTACCCAAGACAGATGGGTATTGGATATCATACACCACGGTTACAGGTTTTATTTCCATACCTTGCCTCCTTTCAAAGGCATGCCAGACGTTCCTCCTCAACAAAGAATAGAGGCTCACAAACAAATTTCTCTGTTACTTCAAATAGGGGCCATACAGCCGGTCCCTATGCCAGAAGTGGGCCTAGGATTTTATTCTCGCCTGTTCCTAGTACCAAAGAAAGGGAACACGTGGAGACCAATTTTGGATTTATCTATCCTCAACACTTATCTGGACATTCCCAAGTTCAAAATGTTGACGTTACAACAGCTTTTACCCCTGCTGGGCAAAGATCATTGGATGGTAACTTTGGATCTCAAGGAGGCTTACCTTCATGTTCCTATCAGACTGAGTTGCAGGAAGTATCTGCGTTTTCGGGCTGGGACTTCTCATTATCAGTTCTCTGCATTGCCCTTTGGCTTATCTACTGCCCAGAGTGTTCACGAAAGTTCTGGCTCCAGTGATAGCTTTCCTCAGGCTAAAGGAATACAGATCTATCCTTATTTGGACGATTGCCTGATTCTGGCTCAAGGAAGGGACGAGCTTCTTCATCATTTGGAATATGTGATAGCAGTGCTAAGATGCCTGGGGTATTCTGTGAGCGAAATAAAGTCCAGTCTAGTACCCTCTCAGGACATGTGCTTTCTGGGTGTAAGACTGAATACAGCATCCCAGATGGCCTTTTGACCCCGGACAAACAAAAGAATCTTTCCCTTTACTTTCATCAATTGTCTCATCAGTCCAGGCTGACTGCAAGGACAGTCCTTCAAGCCTTGGGGTTCATGGCATCTTGTATTCTGGTGCTTCCCAATGCCAAACTGCATATGAGGAAGTTACAATGGTATCTCAAAAATGTATGGACACAGCACTGCCAGGATCTGGACACTGTCATTCAAATAATACCTTGCATTCAAAAGGAATTGTTGTGGTGGGCTCAGGAATGTCACCTAAACAAGGGACTCTCTGTGACCCGGCCAGAGGCGAGTCAGATTCTAACGACAGATGCCTCAGACAAAGCTTGGAGAGCTCATCTGAATGGAAAGTGGATACAAGACAAATGGCCTGCCAGACTACAACATCTACATATCAACTTGAAGGAGATGTTAGCAGTCCAGTTTGCATTAATAGCTTTCAAGGATTTACTTCTTCCAGGGCAGGTGTTGATTCTAACAGACAACACAACTGTCATGTGGTACATCAACAAGCAAGGGGGAACACATTCTTATCCTCTATGCAGGCAAGCAATGATTTTGTGGGAGACTGCTCTCAGTTTACAGCTAAATCTTCAGGCAAGGTTTCTGCCAGGAGCACAGAACTCCTTAGCAGATGTGTTGAGCAGACGAATTATGGATCCCCACGAGTGGAAATTGGATCCTCATGTATTTCAGAAATTGACAGTGTCATGGGGAACTCCAGACATAGATCTGTTCGCTTCTCCACTAAACCATCAGCTGCCAAAGTTTTGCGAAAAGGTTTCATCCCACAGCTTGGAAAGTGGATGCTCTTTCTTTCAATTGGAGCAATCTTCATGTGTATGCCTTTCCACCTCTGCCTCTCCTCCCAAAGGTACTACTAAAGGCCAGACAGGACAAGCCAAGGATGATTTTGATAGCTCCAGATTGGCCTCGACAGCATTGGTACCCATTACTGAGAAGCCTGGTGCAGGAGCCTCCATGGCCTTTGCCTTGATTCCACACCTGTTGTCTCAGGAGGACAGTCATTTGCTCAATGTCAAGCTTCACTCTCTTCACCTAACAGCCTGGCATATTCTGTTTTGAACCATAGTGGGTCTCAACTTCCACAGCAAGTTTTGAATGTTATTTTGGAAGCTAGAAGGCCTAGTACAAGGAAAGTGTACGCAGATAAATGGAAGAGATTTTTATTTTGGAGTGCAGCAAAGGATTTTGATGTTTCTGAGCCTAGTTTAAGTGTGGCTCTTCAATATCTTACTGAGTTACTAGACAAAGGTTTGTCCTTCTCTTCTATTAAGGTTCATGCTGCAGCAATTTCGGCTCACTATGATTGTGACCCACCATTGTTTTCTCATCCTTTGTTCAAGCAATTTCTTAGAGGGGCAAAGAATATAAGACCCCCACGTAGAGCTCCTACTCCTGCTTGGGATCTCAATTTTGTGTTGGAGAAACTCACTCTACAACCTTTTGAGCCTGCAGCTACTACCGAGTTGAAATATTTATCATGGAAGACTGCTTTTTTGTTGGCCATTACCTCTGCAAGAAGGGTTTCTGAGTTGCAGGCCCTTATGGCGGTTGATCCTTTCTTAATTTTCCATAAGGATAGGGTATCTTTACGTACTAATCCTTCCTTTATGCCTAAAGTGGTTTCTAGTGTGGCTTTAAACCAAACTATTCATTTGCCTACTTTTTATGCAAATCCCCAAAATAAAGGGGAAAAGATTTTGCACACTTTAGATGTACACAGGCAGTTGCGATATTATTTGGACAGAACTAAAGGGTTCAGGCAGTCTCAGCAGTTATTTGTTTCTTTTGCTTTGAGTTCTCAGGGCAAGCCTGTGTCAAAACAAACTATTTCTAAGTGGATTGGGTTTTGCATTGCTTTCTGTTATTCCCATCATGGCAAGGTGATTCCAGCTGGAATTAGGCCTCATTCCACTAGGGCTACTGCCACTTCTACAGCTTTTTTAAGGGGGGTGGCAACTAAAGATATTTTGGAGGCAGCTACTTGGGAGTTCAGTGCATACTTTTTCTAGGCATTACCACCTTCCACTTTATTCTAAATCTAGGGCTGGTTTTGCTACTGCTATTTTGCAGGGCATTTTGGCAGCTCCTGCTTCCTTATAGTTTTGCCATCCTCCCTTTCCTCTGCTTTGGGATTCTACCCAAGTGTAAGGACTGCAGCAATGTGAGATGAAGAACATAGTACAGTTTTGTACCTACCATAAATGTAGATGTTCGAAGATCCACATTGCTGCAGTTCAATTTACCCTCCCTCCTTCCCCTCTGTAGTTAGTGGCGGTTGTGTGGGTTGGGTTGTCAATTTGGTGTATATTGTATATATTGTACATATTTTTAGTGCAAGGGTGGTTGGTTGGTTGTTTGCTGTCTTTTGGTTTTGACCTTTCTTTTTAGGGTCTTCTGACATCTGGGGCAAGAAAAGACTGAGGATATGACGTCGGTCATGCGCATTTGTACCCTGACGTCCTGATGTCAGTCAAATGCGCCTTGACCGACGTCAGCCTTATACTTTGATATTCGGGCCGACCGAGGACAGCGGACTACCCAAGTGTAAGGACTGCAGCAATGTGGATCTTCGAACATCTACATTTATGGTAGGTACAAAACTGTACTTTTCTGTTCCCAGGATCCCCCCCCCCCCGGTAACATTTCATAAAACTTGTTCCAGTATAAAAAAAATCAAAACATTTTATTATTAAAGCAAACCTGTTTATGTTTAAACAAAGCATTATTGACATTGAGTCTCCTTCATGCATTCCTCCTGTTAACCCTGATGAAGAAATTCATCCAGAAAGTGCAAGACCAGAGTGATCCTCATTGCTCCCTTCTGGCGTGGACAAACTTAGTACCTTTTCTTGCGGCTGTTACTAGTAAAATCCCCCATGGGTGTTGGACTAGTATCCAAATCTCTTGACTCAGTTGACCACATTGCTCTTCTGGACCCAGACATCCATAAAACTAACCACTTTGTTCCTCCATTTCTGACTTTGGCCAGAGATGCCAGACTTCCAGCATCGGTTGATCAGTTATCTCAGCCTCCCATAATTAATCCACAAAAAATGTTTATTATAGCAAATGGAAAAGGTTTTCCATCTGTGGTATCTTAAAAGAAGTAGATCCATTTTCTGCTCCCATCCCTTCCATACTGTAGTTTCTGTCTGAGCTTTTTCATAGTTGTTCCAATTTCTATTTCTCCACTGTCAAAGTACAAATGGCTGCACTGTCCAATTTCCATATAGGACAGAATGACCCCTCCATAGCATCGGTAAAAGTCACAAAAGCCTTTTTGAGGGGAACATTCCTTCAATGACCATCAATCAGAGACCCAGTCCCTTCATGGGAAATTGATGTTTTACTCCACTCAACCTCCCTTTGAACCAGCAGCATCAGTAGATTTGAAGTTCCTTTCTTGGAAGACAATTTTTTTCCAGCTGTTACATTGGCCAGACAAATTTCAGTTACAAGTCCCATCTTGCAACCCCCCATATTTGATTTTCCACAAATACAGAGTTTCCTTAAGGACCAACACATGTTTCATTCCTTAGTTAGCATCCGAAGCAAATTTAAATCAATCAACCTAACATTAGTTTTTTCCCCAGATTCTCCAACAAAGGTGAATATACTCTGCATATGTTTGGATGTTCATCGCCAACTCAAATTTTATCTTCATAAAATGAAACACTTCAGGAAATTTGATCAGTTCATTGTTTTTTCTGCACCAAAATTGGGCAGAGCAATTTCTAAGATACTCTTTCAAAAAGGTTGTCTGATTTTATTTCCTTTGTATACATTGTTAAATGGCCTTTCCCTCCAGTCGACACCCAAAGCTCTTTCACAAAACAGTAGCCACTTCAGCAGACTTTATGAAAAGACTTCTCATTGGATGTCCTTCATGGATGCATCTGCAGTCATAACAACTGGGTTGTCCTGTCGTCAGGCAGCCCTGCAGTCGGCCGGATTCCAAAGTCCGGGTCCGGCTTCGGCTGATGTCGCACTCCACCCGACGTCATCTCTGTTGGTCTTCGGGTATAAAAGCATCAGCCGACGCCATTTTCCTCAGTCTTTCTTGCCGCGTGGCGCCCGAAGCAGAAGCTGTTCGCAAGTGCCGGTCGGTCGGATCCAGAGATTACTTCTACCGAATACTACTTCGAAGACTTCTAAAGCTAAGTACCCCGTTGGGGACTCATTCTTGCCTCAGCCGATGTCAGAAAAAGTTAACAATTGTTTAACTTGTGGGAAACAAATACCTCATAAAGATTTCCACTCTTACTGTCTGCCTTGTTTAGGCCCAGCCCACGATGTAGCAGCCTGTTCGGCCTGTGCTTCTTTCAACCGACGAACGCTTAGGCGTCGGTCGGAGTTTGCAGAACAGTTTTTCGGTTCTGATTTTGCGTACATTATGCCGTCGGATCCTCCGACTACCCAATCTACCAAAAAACGCAAAGAAAAAGACCGACACTTTCGCGGTCCGGTTTCGGCCGAAACCATGGTTAAGCAAACCGCGAGTGTCTCTGTTTCGGCCGAAACCGAGAAAACTGATCTAAGTACAGCTGAACCTATTCCTACAACTGAGGCCCCTGCTACAACCCTTGAATCGACCTCAGAAATTTTACCCACTACGGTGGTTGACTTATCAGACACCATCCCCTTGGATGTCTCTACCCCAGCACGTGGTGCTGCTAGGCCTCCAGCAACCATGTCCATTAAGGCCTTTGCCAGGGCTAAAGCAGCCAAGACTACTAAAACAGTGCCTGTTAAACCCCCCACATCCAGGCCCTCTTCTAGTTCTCAAATGCTTACTTTGGCAGAAGATTTAATTTCTTTAATTAGAGGATCTCAATCTCACCCAGACAGGGCCTCTCAGCCCCCAGAGAAGAGACCTAGGGCAGAGCCCCCTGAGCCAGTGTCCTCTGATGATTCTGCTGATGAATCAGACATAACTGACCAGCCAGAGGCTCCCTTCTCCAATTTTGAAGATTCTGATGCTGAAGAATCCATTCCAGCTGCTTCCCCACCAGAAGAATTCTCCTTTGGGAAACCTTGCATGCCATGCGAGAACAGTTCAATGGCAGGAACAGGATTTTTCACACTCCAGCAAAAGACTTAGGACCTTTGTGCACCTCCCACAGCACAGGCCCTTAGCTCTACCTCCTGTTCTCTCTGTGGTGGATGATGCTTTCAATGATGTTTGCTGCGCTCCAGATTCTTTACCCCCAGCTCCTGCCAAACCAGACAGATTTTACAGGGTGCCAGATACTCATCACCACCTTTACAAGGCCCCACTTGCAGACCCAGAAACTATATCCCAGGGTCCCAAGGCAGTAGCAGCGACCATAGCTAAAACCCTATTCCTTCTGAAAGGGAAGCAAGGTCATTAGACAGATGGGGTAAAAGGTCTACACTTCAGCTACTCTCTCAGCTAGAGCTTTAAACTGTCAGTTTCACATGATACAATACCAAGAGTTTATGCTTGATCAGTTAACTAAAAAACTAACCACTGATGAATCTCTTGATAAGAAATATGTATTAGAGATGGTAAATAACATACAACAGGTTAGCAACCATTCCTTAAAATGTGGCTATGATGCACTGGAGGCTTCATTTAGATCAGCCATGACTGGCACAGTGATAAGAAGGCATGCATGGCTAAAGGAACAAGCTTTACCGGATCATGTTAAAGCCAAGTTGCTAGATGCTCCTATGGACAAGACAAGTTTGTTTGGTACACCTGCCCAGCAGGTTATGAAGAAAATGGAAGAAAAGGCAAAATCTGTTCAAACTGTTAAAGATTTCTTGCAGGTTCAACCCACAAGGTTTAGCAGGAACTGGCCTGCCAAAAATTGGTCCTTTCCTGACTCCACAAAATTTCAAAGAGGCAGGAATAGACGTTCCAGAGGCAGAAACCAATCCAGAGGAGGTGCTTACAGAGGCGACAGTGGCAAGGTAACAACAGAGGCACAGACACAGCCACTGCCACTACATCAGCACAACCACAGTGACTTAACCCTAAATCCGCCTACCAGGGAACAAATAGCAGCTCCTCTAGGCGGAAAGTTAACCTTATTTTCAAAGAACTGGCACTACATAACAAAAGACAAGTGGATTTTACAAACCATAGATCAAGGTTACGGTTTCACTTCCACACCTTACCAGTCAAAGAGGAATGCCAAATCTACCTCCAAATCAAAAACAGAGGCTCGCCAGATAAGGAGTTAGCAAACATGAGAGCTGTGGAAAGAGTGCCAACAGCAGAGCAAGGAAAGGGTTCTACTCCAGACTATTCCTAGTTCCAAGAAAGGAAAAAGTTGGAGACCAATTCTCGACCTGTCCACCTTAAATACATACATCATTGTCCCAAAATTCAAAATGCTGACCCTACAGCAACTTCTTCCCATGCTGGGCAAGGAGTCTTGGCTGGTAACTCTAGATCTCAAGGAGGCATACCTGCACGTCCCCATTCGACCAATCTGCAGAAGATACCTCAGATTTCTTGCAGGATCAGAGCACTATCAATTCTCAGCATTGCCCTTTGGCTTATCTACTGCCCAGAGTATTCACAAAATGCCTGGCATCAGTAATCGCCATTGCAGACTACAGGAATTCAAATTTACCCATACCTGGACGACTGCCTGCTACAAGGGGACAACAAAAGCAAGCTGACAACAGATTTACAAAGGGTCATTTACTTGCTACAAGCACTGGGATACACAGTCAATTTACAAAAGTCAAGGCTGATACCATCCCAAACAAGGACATTCTTGGGCGCGGAATTGGACACAGTAAAACAAATGGTATTCCTGACTACAGAAAAGCAAAAAGAACTTCCTCTTTACTTCTTGGCACTAACAAAACTGAACAAGTTAACAGCAAGAAAAGTTCTGCAGGCCTTGGGCTTCATGGCATCATGCATAATCTTGGTTCCATTTGCCAGACTACATATGAGGAAACTACAGTGGTACCTAAAGAATTTATGGTCCCAACACAGACACAGTCTAGAAACAGAAATCCCACTAATTCCATGCTTGAAACAGGAGTTCCTATGGTGGGCTCAGGCATGCCAGTCAAACCCAGGCCTACCCTTTTGCAGATGTCAAGCAAGCCAGACCATCACAACAGACGCTTCAGACCTAGGATGGGGGCCCACATGCTGGACAAGCGTGCAAGGATTGTGGACACAGGACCAACTTCACCTGCACATCAATCTAAAAGAAATGCTGGCAGTAAAACTGGCAATCCAAAAGTTCAAACCATTTCTCAAAGAGGGCCAGTTGATGATAAGGACAGACAACACCACAGTCATGTGGTACATCAACAAACAGGGAGGCACTCACTCATACCCCCTATGCAGAATGACCTTGGAGCTGTGGACCCTGGCACTCAGCCACAACATCCAGTTACAGGCAATATTTGTACCGGGGAAAGACAATACTCTAGCAGACATATTAAGCAGAACCACCGGATGCCCACGAATGGAAGCTGCACCGGACATCTTCAAGACCATCTCAAAGAAATGGGGAATGCCACAGATAGACCTATTCGCATCACCTCTCAATCACCAGCTCAGAAAATTCTGCACAAGGACATTCCACCCACTAGCATGGAAAGTGGACTCGCTCTCCTTCAACTGGAAAGGCCTAACAGCATATGCATTCCCACCTCTTCCCTTGATACACAAGGTACTACTAAAAATCAAGGAAGAACGTCCAAGGATAATCCTGATAGCTCCAAACTGGCCAAGACAGCATTGGTACCCACTACTGAGGAGCATGTCTCGGAACAATATGTGGCCAATACCCCTGATGCCTTTGATGTTAACTCAGAACAACTACAGCATCATACATCCAAACCTAAAAACGTTGCAACTGACTGCATGGAACATCACATAGCAGCAGCTAATCCAGAACTTTCCCAAAGAGTTAGACATTATTCTTGAAGCACGCAGACCTTCTACAAGAAGGAACTATGCTGGAAAATGGAAAAGGTTTGTCATTTGGAGTACGGAAAGAGGAAAAGATGTGTCAAACATAGATATGCCTAACATTCTGGAGTATCTGGCCGAACTTCTTCATTCAGGCCTGTCCTACTCCTCCATCAAGATACATGCATCAGCTATTTCAGCAGAATACAGCTTTGATCCACCTGTTTTTTCGCACCCTTTGCTCAGGCAGTTCCTCCGAGGTATCAAGAATGTAAAACCTCCAAGGAAACCACCATTACCGGCTTGGGATCTAAACTTTGTGCTAGAAAAGTTGACACTAGCACCCTTTGAACCAGCAGCAACAGCAGACCTACAACACCTGTCATGGAAAACTGCTTTCCTACTGGCAATTACATCAGCAAGGAGGGTTTCAGAACTACAGGCCTTAATGGCAGTACAACCCTTCCTAATCTTCCACCAAGATAGAGTGTCCATGAGGACTAATCCTACATTTATGCCCAAGGTGGTATCCAGAGTGTCTTTAAACCAGGCAATCCACCTACCTACCTTCTTTCCCAACCCACAAAACAGAGGGGAAAGAATACTGCATACCTTGGATGTACATAGACAGCTACGCTACTACTTGGACAGAACAAAAATAGCAGAAAGACTGACCAACTTTTGTAGCCTATGCAACAGGAAGGGAAGGAAAAGCTATTTCCAAACAGACAATCTCCAAATGGATAGGAAATTGCATACGATTCTGTTACTCCTTCCATGGAAAACCGATTCCACAGAACATAAGACCTCATTCTACAAGGGCAACAGCCACTACCACAGCCTTCTTACGAGGAGTGGCAACCAAAGACATTATTGAGGCGGCTACTTGGACCTCCGTGCATACATTTGCCAAGCATTATAATTTGCCTCTATATTCCAGATCCCGAGCAGGGTTTGCCACTGCTGTACTGCAAGGGATCCTAAACACACCATAATCTTCTTTTATCCTCCTCCCCTAGTTGGCTATGGTATTCTACCCAGTTGTTATGACTGCAGATGCATCCATGAAGGACATAGTACAGTTTTGTACCTACCATAAATGTAGATGTCCGAACTGGATAGCATCTGCAGTCAGGATTACCCTCCCTCCTTCCCCTCTGTGGTACTCCTAGGGTGTTTACCCTCCTAATAGCTAGCTCTTGGGGGGGAGTCTTTTATGGTGTATTTGTTTGTATATATGTACATACATGCTTATTGTTGTGTTTACCTCTATCTATTTGGAAGCATTGGCATCTATCCAAATTTTAGCCTGCAAGAGGGCTACTGGCATCTGGGGCAAGAAACACTGAGGAAAATGGCGTCGGCTGATGCTTTTATACCCGAAGACCAACAGAGATGATGTCGGGTGGAGTGCGACATCAGCCGAAGCCGGACCCGGACTTTGGAATCCGGCCGACTGCAGGGCTGCCTGACGACAGGACAACCCAGTTGTTATGACTGCAGATGCTATCCAGTTCGGACATCTACATTTATGGTAGGTACAAAACTGTACTTTTTTGTGCTGCTGTTTCCTGGTCAACAGTTGACACATTTGTGTTGTATTATAAATTAGATATACAACTCTAGATCATGTTCTTCCTTTGGTTCCACCATACTGAGGGACAGCCTTCCTTGACATCACCCAGGTAAAAACAACTTGGGACTCTGTCTCGTGTTGAATTTGATGAAAATAAACTACATTGGATATGAAAGTTATGTAGTGATAGATCCACATTTTCTGATTTTCTTCCAGTTCAACCTCGCTTCCTTCTGCCCCCTTCCAGATTATCATCCATTGGATTCTGGTGACTAAATGGATCTTACGTGCACCCTGTCTGTGAACGGTCGTGTCACACTGTGATCCTCTCCTAGATGTTTCCTGTCAAGTTAGTAATTAACCTTGAAAGGATTGTTGTATACCTAAATGTTCTAGTTGGTGGGTCAGTCTCAGGTACTAAGGTGGAGTGGAGGGAATCATGGGTAGAAGAGGATTCAGAGCCCTGGATCCATGAAACTTTAGAGATGGTGCTGAGTTTGGATCTGATTGGATCTGGCAACCCATGTGTTGAACTGGATAAAAATCTGACAACACAGATTTATGGTAAGTGCATAACTTTTATGTTTTTTTCTTTATTATTTGGTTTGGAAATGGAATGCACAGTTTTGTATATGTTCATAGATGTTTACTAGGCTAACAACCACAAGGGCATTTTTAAGTCTGTGCTACATTCTTGGCACTTGCAAGCTGAAAAAGCAGCATGTTGTATTTAAAATTAAACAAGCAAAATTGACTGATTTCCTTGAGATGAACAATGATATGATTTTATTCAAATGTAATCTCTTAGTTTATGCTAGAGTTATCATAGTTTGCCCTTTCATCATATTGTAGTGACTGTCCCTCTGAAGTAGGTATGCTCAGGGTTGAACAGGAATTTGAGCGAGGGTCTTTAACTCCCATCACATATGGCTTGGGATTCATTCCAGCATTAGAGCCCACAAAGGTGACTCTTCTTTAAAGATCAGCCAATTAAGTACCAACTATCTGTTAATCTAGCATTGAGGACCCTTCCTTTATCCCCGTTTGGATAGACATTTGAACAAGCCTTGTCTGTTAGCTTTCCCTGTAAGCTGGTTAAATTTATACATTACAGGTGCTATATATTCATTGTTCTTGATTTGAAGGAAAGTGCTTTACTGATGGCAAGGAGGTAAACTCATGGATACCAAGGGTGAGCATACATACATGGTTGATGTATAACGTAATCCTGTCTGTAGACATTGGTACATCCATCCACAAAGGAGGAACTTTTTGGAACAGTTTTCTGATTGTTTGAAGGTTGTAAACACATCCATAGCACCCATCAAAACAGTCTTTTGTATACCTCAGCTAATAGCAGCAGTGCATTTGTTACAGACTTGAGTTTGATAGTCTGTGCATTTTATGTACCTAAAGGGTTTGTAGGAACTAGATTATTAATAGTTGTTCTACTTGCTGGTCAAATCTTTGTGCAGTATGGAGAAATGGGAAAAAGTTTCCCTGTTGTTTTCATTGTTAGTCCATAAATTCCCAGATTAACATGTTTCTTTTTTTTTCTTGCAGCAAATGAGTACCCTTGCCTGCCACAGCAGATAGCTTGGATAATTGCCACCAGAAGGGTATTTATGTATCCAGAGTTGCTTCCAGTATGTTCACTGGAGAGATCACCTCAAGACAAGTCCTTTTTCAGCAAAGCAGAGGATTGGTGAGTTTTAGTATCTCCTGCACTTGATCCGATAAAACTTGGGTTCTGCAAGAGTATGGTTATTTTACAACCTGTAACCTAGGGTCTGACATAGGCATGACTCCTCCAGAAGGTATCTTCTTGAGGAGGATTTAGTGTAATGGTATAGTGTAACCTTTTAAATTACCTACCAGATACCTTCTTTTCTAGTCAGTGTTCAGTTTTTCTTTACCCTGTGAAGGCCTAGTCTTATCTTGCACCATATTTTCATGGAAACGTGGTGGGTGCATAAGACACTGATATATAGCCAGCATTGCTAGGAATTTTCTTCATACCACTGTCAGTACTTCACTTCCAAAATCAGCACTAGAATAATTTTTATAGTTTCATCTGTGTAGTGGCTCATGCTTAATTTCCTTCAAAGCTGTCATTCAGAACTTAAATAATAAAATATTGAATTGCGATTGTGGTTGTCTCTTGCTACTCTGATTGCCACAAAGTAACCATTTTTCATTTTTTAGTCTCCTCATCTCTTTTTAAAATGGAGGATGTTAATGAGGTTGATAAGAAACAGGAAAGCATGATCTGTTGTTTGAGATGACCAAAAGTGAACTGTCAAAAGAAACAACAAAAGATAGAAATAAAATATAAAATAACTTAATTCTGTCGTTCAAACTGCACATCTGAGGTAGATTGAGATAGCTGACTGACATTCCATAAATATGAATTTGGAATCATAGAAAAAGTACCAAAATTCCACCATCCAGCCTTGGTGTTGCCAAAGATAAGAGCTTAGCATCATGTTGTTGCCACTTCTGTTAGTATCCCTAGTGATCATACTGCCTACAAGGGGTCACAATGGTGAATAAACATAACACTTTGGTTTAGTATAGAAACACCAATAAAATTAAAGGTAGAATGTGTTGAAAATTAAATGGATGTGAAAAAGAGAGCCATATGAGAATCTCGGATGGTTACCAGACTGATTGCAATAGCAAAGGCTGGTCTTAAATTGGAACTCTAAGCAAAAACGATCCATGCCCCCTCCCCTGCCGCACACACACGCAGACTGCCCAACACATCTCCAGCCTGCTCGCACTATCCAGATTACATTTTTCTTTCTTTTTCTTGCTCTTTAATTTTCTTTTCCTGTAGTTATAAATTAATTCATTCAAATCTAAGAAAGACTGCTGTCTGATAACTGTGGAGGCTACATCTTCACAAGGCTTCCAAAAAACATGGGGGCTCCAGATGCTCTGAGGTGCATTTTAGAGGTTTTTTTTTAAACAACCTTTTCATCCAATGATTGCGTGAAAAAATTATCAAAGAAATTTAGTCTTGCTCTTTAATAACTTTGTTTTTCCTGCATCCTTAATGTACGATTTACCTGACCATAACTACAGTGGAAGTAATTGTATTAAGACAGTGGTCTGGGAGCTGCTAGGTCTCCAGAAGTCATGAGATTTCTGGATTCTGTGAGATGCATTACCGTTTTTTAAAACAACCTTTTCAGCCAATAATGGCCTGAACAAAAATCATAATTATGGAAAGAAATTCAGACTTATTCTTAAACTTTTCTTTTTCCAGCTTCCTTTCAACACACCCTAACTGACCAAGACTACCCTGCAATAACTAATTAAGCTGGGGGTTTGGAGGCTGCCATGCACACAGAAACCATAGAGCTGTAAATGTTCTGAGGTGCATTTTAGAGGTTTTTTCCCAACCTTTTGATCCATTGATTGCCTGAACAAAATTATGCATATGAAAAAGAAACCCAGTATTACTTTTTATTTCAAGGAGGAAATAAGCTGTATTCAAGTTTTAATGCTCAAATCTGACCAAACACCAGTTCATAATAAACTAATATGACAAATACTTGTGAGGATACATATATCTGGGAATATGTAGTCACTCTCAGTGTATCCCCCTCTATTGTTAAATTGTCGGAAATGCCCACTGTCATACATTTCAATAAGCTGCTGTTATTTTTATATACAGCATGCCTCATCACACTCTAGCCCTCAAAAGACAGCCACTTTCTCTGTATCCTTTTCATGTCAAATTGTGAGAGAACACAAATATGTATATATTTGTGTGTTTGCTGTCAGACCTATATAAACGTCATGCTTATTTACTCTTCCATAAAACATAGCCACCTGTATTATGCATCAGATGTTTGATTGTGAGGAAAATGAAAAACAAGTAATTGCAAAAATGTCTCCAAATTGTTAATTTTAGACAGCACAGTGCTGCTATACAAGCTACAGCAACCCGCAGAGCACCTCTCTAAAGTTTTTGAGGGAAATTAAAGAAATAATTATCACACTGTCCCAGCCTAATACAGGATATAGTCAATTCTGAGGTTTTGTCCCCATCCCCCCATGCAAGTACACCAACCTTCTGTATACACCTGTGAGCAAGGCTGGTTTTAGGTTAGATTGAGTTCATGGCAGGGACAATTCCAAGTCCATGTCAAAATCCACTAATACAACCTTGGTGTTTGGGGGTCACCAGCCCCCAGACGTTCTGGTCTAGGTATTTTGTGATTCATTTATCTCTCAAAGAAAATAAGAGATGATTATTAAACTAGCAAATAAAAACAAGGTCAGTAAGTTTCATCCATACACCGCCACCAAGCAGTTATAGCCATTTCTATGTGCAGCTAAGATGTTTGATTGTGATACGAGAATGACTGAGTGATGTATTTCACCTTCATTCCAAACAAACAGTTCCACATTAATTGGACACATTTTCTTTCATCTGGGGCACTTTCTTTGCTCTAAAAACTAAATAGATAATGAAATATTGCTCTGAAAATAAATTGGAGAAAGAGTGCCCCTGAAAGTATGGTGTCTTGGAAAGCCGCTTAGTTTGCCTATGCATAAGGACAGCCCTGTACTACAGGTATGAGTTTAAGTATGAATACAGGTACTGTCCTTTATTTAATTAATCTTGCAGGATCAAAGTAGAAAAGGGGAATTTTTATAAGATTTGTAGAAGTAAAAACAGATGAAAAAAATGTTCATTCTTTTGGTTATGGATACAGAACTGAGCTGTTTGTTGGGCATCAAAGACAGTGAGAAAAGTGCAGAGGAGGCTGTAGGAAATAAATGCTTAGAATTATAATTGTATGGTATAATGTAGAATTTAAACTAAGCATGGTTACAGGTTGCCTAAGAAATTGGTCCATGATAAAGAGGTTCAGGTGGGAACAGATTGTAGGCCATTGCAAAGCATTTTCAGAAAGTCTTTGTACATAATGCATCCATGAATTTACAGAAGTACAATTTGGAAGTCATAACTGGGGTGGTGTTGCTGCGGTAGCGTTGTCGCCTCACAGTAAGACGTCCTGTTCGATTCGCAGCTAGAGCGTCTTCTGTGTGGAGACATGCGTGAATGGGCGTACCTTCGTTGAAGGTTGTGCATCAGGGCCGGCAACTCGGCACGTAAAAATCTCCTGCCAATCATTAGCGGACCGGAGTTCCGCTGTGGCGACCCCTAACCAGGAAAAGCCGAAAGACACAATAACAACACGGACTAGGTATGGAACTGCACATCAGAGATGGAGTATACTTATCAGAGAAGCATTAATGAGCTGTTAAAAGAAGCAGAGATTTCACTTCCTAATTACTGATGACAGAAGGAAGAAAAAAAAGAGTTTCAGTGGCACTTTTACTGACTTAAATGGAGTTATTGAACAATATGTAGGTTGACTTGAGCAAAAATCATCACTAGAAATTAAATCATATTACCCGATGTCTGTTATCGTCTGATTCAACCTTTGGCTTGTCGAATCAAACAGATTTAACCTCGGCACCTTTTTATAAAGCTGCGGATCTGAAGCTTTCACTCCTTCCCAGGAGCAGCCTTATGTCAACTGGTGCCCTAGGCAAAAGACCTCCATTGCGCCCCCCACCACACCACCCAGTGCCCCTATCATGGTTTGTCTACACCAAATAAATACCGGAAAAGTGCCTCTGCTAGAGCGGCTCCCTAGGCGGCTGCCTAGTTGGCCTATGCCTTCCCTTCCGTACATGATTCCCTTCATTCAATCTAAGTTCCTCAGATCTTATTTGCTACCTGATCAGCTCAAATGTGTTTCTGAGGGCTCTGTTTTCATATGGGATGTGTGTGACTTATGGAACAGAAATTCTTCTTTCCTTTTCCTTCCTTTCTTAAAATAATTAACCTTTTCTTTATTAGTAAATAGGTATTAGATGTTAGGTGTTGACTTCTAGATATAGGATTATTTAAGTATTAAGAAATCTTTGCTAGTTTTTTGTGTTTTTTTAATAGTGACTATATCTCTTTAGATCGTTTTAAAATAGTTTGACAATAGTTTTAAGAATAGTTTACAAATATTTTAGAAATAGTTTGCATATAGTTTGGAAAGTAAAATTAATCACACAAGTCTCTGCCCCTTTAGGTGGAGAACCAGGCAGGTAGGACTACTGGCTATAAAGATTAGAATGTTAAAATATAGAAAAAAGTGAAATGTCTATGGCTCAAAGTAAAAGCATTAAACAATAGACACTTCACCTACCTAGCCTCATTTGTTCGCCCTCCATGTATCTATTGAATTATACATTTGAACTAACTCCCTCTAGGATTCGGCCCCAAGGTCCAAATAAGGTAACTGTCTCAAATTTGTAAAAAATTCCTTACCAGTGGGTACTGCAAAATATCTCATAAAGCTGTCGTAAAGGAGACTGTTGCTAACTCAATTGTGTTTGAATTCCGATGCAAGTACTTTATGATATGTGATGACACAGCTAGGGCAACAGGCACCATGCATCAGTTTGCTTGGATGCACCTTTGCAACTTTGCAGAAGGCTTCAAGATATCCTTCATCAGTGCCCTTTTGATGGTCGAGACGTTTTGGACCTAAAGTCAAAGAAGTGTTTACTAGGAGTGAACAAGGCTGTAAAACCCTGTCTGACATTAGGATACCAAAGCAGTGGTCAGAAGATTGGTTCATAAAGTCACAGGGTTATCACCAAGACACGTTGGTCCAGCCTGAATCTGGTTTGATTTATTTTTTTATTAATTAATTGCTTGATGCAGAGACTGCCTTGGCCACCCACATGCAGCTATATGTAATTGATTTGAGGGTCCCTCATATAGTTTGCAAGATGTCTTTTTTAAGTAACTCAGTTTGTTTTCTTAAAGTTGTTTTTTCATTAAACTGCTTTTAGCAGCAGCTTGATGTCATGTCTCAATCTTCCATCTACATCGTGATTTACCACCTAGCCTTTGTATCCTGATAATGACCTAAAAAGGGGGCATTTCGAAGGGAAGACTTTGTCACACCCTGAAGGCCAAACTTCACATCAGCATCTTGGAGATGCGGTGGCCCTCTTACCATTGTGGGCATTCCACGTCTCCTTTCCTGAAGGTGTGATTTCCATCCAAGCAGACAGCATGGCAGTTGTTTTGTCTTTTCGGCTTTTCCCGGTTAGGGGTCGCCACAGCGGAACTCCCGTCTGCTAATGATTGGCAGTAGATTTTTTATGGTGCCGAGTTGCCAGCTCGACGCCCAACCTTCAGTGAAGGCACGCCTATTCACGCATGTTTTTTGGAGGCCACTCAACCACAGGGAGGACATGCAGACTCCACACAGAAGGAACTCCAGCCGAGAATCGAACAGGCGAACCTCTTGCTGTGAGGCAACAACGTTACCGCTGTACCACTGCGGCTTACTGGAAAGCCTTTACTTGCGATAGTACAAATTCCAAAATCAAGGACTATTAGATCCACAGAAAATGAAGTGCAGTGACACCTGATGTTTTAATGCAACTACTCTAGTATCATCAAATGCATCTGTTATTTAAGGCCATTCGTTTAAGATAACCTATAAGTAATGCTTATTTGTGATTTGCACAGTACAGCTGAACTGTGAGTTTCCTGAATTCTTTAATAACTGTACATGCTTACATATGTACACTGTAACTTGTCTTAAATGAAAATTCAATGTTTCTGCAAAGCCAAATGTGTCATTATATACTGTTTTACTAAACATGCACTTCTAGACTTGTCACACATTTATTTTACGTAAAGATTATCTATGACAAACTCTTCAAAACATTAAGCACATTTGATGCAAAAAAAAAAAAGTAAGCAGACAGCATGGCAGTAATCTAGTATATCAGCAAACAAGGGAAAACCCACTCAAATCCACTTTGCAAGGAAGGCATGAAAGTGTGACAGTGGACAATGCACATCCTGGGGATGTCAAATGTACTAACAGACAAGTTGAGCAGGTTGATTCATCTGCCTCATGACTAATCCCTCACTCAGATATTTTCAGCACAGATTTTCAGCTGTTGGGGCCAACTTTTCTGGAATCTGTTCACCTCATACCTAAACAAGTGCAGCAGTTACTTTGCCTTGATCTTCCACAGGGAGAGGGGCGAAAGGATGCTGTAGTTCACAACTGACCCCCTAGGCCTTTTCTACACTTTTCCCCAAAACCCTTGGTGACAAAATTCATTGAGAAATCCAAAAGGGGCAAGACCAGAATGATCCTCATTGCCCCTGCCAAATTTGGTTCCCCTTCCTGTAGACTCATTTGCTACATCCTCCATTGGTGTTAGATCTGCATCCAGAACTTCTGATTCACACTTCTGGATTGCCTCTGCCAGATATAAAAGCCCTGAAACTAACCACACAGTTCCTCCAATTCTAACAATGGCCAGAGATGCCAGGCTATCTTTCTCAGTGGTCCACATTATTTCAGCCTCCACAAACGTCTACTAAAAAGATATACCAAAGGAAGTGGAAATAATGCTATGTTTGAGACTCATCAAAGGGATTAGACCCTTTCTCCATAACTCATCCTTCGATTTTGGATTTTTTTTTATCAGAACTCTTTCAGAAGGGTTTCAGTTTCTTGACTATTGAAGTGCAGATGGCTTACATCTCAAAATTTCATGTAGGACATAGTGGCACTTACATAGCCTCTCTCAAAATTTCTAAAGCTTTCCTTAAGGACACCATCTTACTCAGACCTGATTAATGACCAAATTCCTCCATGAGTATCACTGTAATGCTTCAAGTTTTGACCCAAGCATCTTTTGAACCAGCAGGTTCAGCAGACTTAACGTTTCTGTCCTGGAAAACTTTGTTCCTTGTTGCAGATGTTCTTCATGTTTCACTGCTGCAGTCATTACATTAGGGTAATCTGCTGGCAGGTTGCCCTCCGTCAGCCTGAATATCAAAGTCTTGGGTCCTGTTTCGGTTGCTGTCTCCTCTTCCATGACGTCAGGTCGTCAGGGGTATAAAACATGCAGCCAGCACCATTTTGTTCAGTCTTTATGCCGCATGGTGCCCGAAGCAGAAGCAGTTCACAAGTGCCGGTCGGCCGACTCCTGAAATTTTGCATTCGAGTTTCAGAACCGAAGTCTTCAATTAAAGCCAAGTACCCCGTTGGGGAAACTTTTTATTGCTCCTTACCGATGTGAGTAAAAGTTAATAATTGCATTACTTGTGGGAAGCAAATACCTCATAAGGTTTTTCATTTGTACTGTATTCCTTGCTTAGGCCCAGATCGTAACGTGCCTTGCTGTCAGTTTTGTGCTAGATTTAACCAATGCACTATTAAGCATCGGTATATTTTTGCTTCAAAATGTTTTGGATCCAGATGTAATTACCCTGAAATGTTGTCGGATAGCAATCTGATTACCAGAGTTCACAAAAAACACAAAGAAAAAGACAAGAGACAGACTGTCGAGGTCCAAAACGAATGACAAAACTTCTCCTAAGCCAGTCGCCGGTACTCCGTGAGGTGCTTTCGCAGCCCCTTTGAGCCGCAGGCCTCTACCGAGACCCATGCGGAGTCCGGTATGCCGCGAGATTCTCAGAGTATTGTACCCGCGGATGTCTCTCCCTCAGATGGGTCCGGAGCCACTGAGCAGGCACCGGCTTCTGAGGGTGTTTTCACGCCTCAACATTTCTATATAAAACCGATGCCAGCTTCAAAGACAAAAACAACTTCTAAGTCTAAAAAACTGACACACGAGTCATGTGCTCAGGCCCCTATGCCTAAAAAACAGATGATCAAAATGGCTGAGGACTTAATTACCTTGATCAGGGGTTCCCAACCCCCCTCTGCTAAGAGGCCTAGGCAAGACACTGATTATGAATCTTCAGATCATGTTTCTATTTCTTCTGATTCCTCTTCTGATCAGGAATATTCTGTACCACCCTATGAGGATTCAGATGCAGAAGAGTCCATTCCATCTGCATCTCCTCCTGAGGATTATTCTTTTGGAGAAACCTTGCATACTTTAAGGGAACATTTTCATTGGGAGAGTCAGGATTTCTCTGAATCAAAAAAGAGGCTTAGCGATTTTCTTCTTCTTCCTCAGCATAGGCCTTTGGCTATACCTCCTGTATTAGACATTGTTGATGTGTTTTCGCAATCAAGCATGGCTCCTGATTCCCTACCTCCATCTCCTAGTAAGCCAGACAGATATTACAGGGTTCCTGACTCCCACAAATTTTTATTCAAAAATCCTTCTGCTGATCCTGAAACTATTTCACAGGGTGCCAAAGGTGTAAAGGCCCCTACAGCCAAAAATCCTACCCCTTCTGATAGAGATTCCAGGGCACTGGATAGATGGGGAAAGAAGGTTTATACGTCCGCAACCTTGGCAGTTAGGGCCTTAAACTGCCAATTTCATATGCTTAAATATCAACAGCATGTTATGGGCTTATTAAAACAGAAAATTATGTTGATTTTTGATTGTGTGGAAAATAAAGAATTACAGGAATTATTGCATGCAGCAGAACAGGTTGGAAAGCATACTTTGCAATGTGGTTTTAATTCCTTGGAGGCCTCTTGCAGGGCCGCAGTTACTGGATCTGTGATTAGAAGACATGCCTGGCTGAAGGAGCAAAATCTGCCTGATCATGTTAAGGCTAAATTGTTGGATGCACCTTTACAGCATGATATTTTTGTTTGGTAATAAGGCAGAAGAGGTTTTAAAGAAAATGGAAAACAAAGCTAAATCTATGCAAACTGTAAAAGATTTCTTACAAGTGCAGCCACCCAGATTCAGTAGACACTGGCCTTCTAAAAATTGATCCTTTCCTGTGTCCAACATGGCCTCACAAGGCAAATCCAGGCGCTCAAAAGGCTCTAGATACCAATCACAGTGTTCTTACAGGTCAAAGCAATGGGGTGCCACTACCTCCAAATCTGGAGGAAACAAAGTACAACCCTATAGTAAGCAGTCTCAATGACTTCCCTGTACCATTACCAAGCACTTATCTTTTGGCAGCCCCATTGGGGGGAAAATTAGCACTTCATGCTCAAAATTGGTAGTTAATTACCCAGGACAAGTGGGTATCAAACATAGTATCCCATGGGGTACAGATTTCATTTCCATACTTTGCCAATTCCAAACGGTTGGCTAGATCAGCCACAAGATCAATGGGCAGAGGCTCAGAAACAAGTGACGTCCCTCATGGACATGGGGGCCATTCAGTCAGTACCAGAACAGGAAAAAGGACAAGGATTTTATTCAAGACTGTTCCTGGTACCCAGAAAAGACCATGCCTGGCGTCCAGTACTGGTCTTATCGATTTTGAACACATTCTTGGACATCCCAAAATTCACAATGCTGACTTTGTAACAGCTACTGCCCATGCTGGGCAAGAACGCTTGGTTAGTGACTCTAGACTTAAATGAGGCATACCTGCATATCCCAATAAGGGAATCGTGCAGAAGATACCTCCGCTTCAAGGCAGGTTTTATGCATTACCAATTCTCTGCATTGCCCATTGGCTTATCTACTGCGCCCAAGTTCTTTACAAAGTGCCTGGCACCAGTAATTGCATTTTGCAGACAAAGAAGCATACAAATCTATCCTTACTTGGACAACTATCTCATTCAAGCAGAAATCAAGGACAATCTTCAACATCTGGCATTTGTAAAAAGGCTTCTAACATGCCTAGGGTACACAATAAACGAAAATAAATCACAACTGGTACCCTCTCAAAAAAATTACATTCCTGGGTGCAAGCTTGAATACAACTGCCCAGATAGATTACCTTACGCCAGACAAACAAAGGCAACTGACTATATACTTCAAACAGATGGCAACAAAAACCCAGCTATCTGCAAGACAAATTCTGCAGGCTTTGGGGTTCATGGCTTCCTGCATTTTACTAATTCCATATGCAAGGCTGCATATGAGGAAACTTCAATGGTACCTAAAAAGTTTATGGAGTCAACATTGTCATAGTCTGGAAACAATGATTCCTCTCATTCCTTGCCTACAACAGGAGTTTCTTTGGTGGGCAGAGACATGTCACCAAAACAAGGGTCTGTCATTCACTCTACCCCCTGCCATCCAAACCCTAACTACAGACGCATCAGACTATGCTTGGGGGGCCCACCTGTCGGGGAGATGCATTCAGGGCATATGGAGCCCAAAACAAAATGCATCTGCATATCAACCAGAAAGAGATGCTAGCTGTTCAGAATGCCCTGACAGCCTTCAAGGACTTATTTCATCCAGGACAACTACTGATAAAGACGGACAACACCACAGTTACGTGGTACATAAACAAGCAGGGGAGTACACATTCCTATCCCCTTTGCAGACTAGCCATGGCATTGTGGGACACAGCCTTGACTTACCAAGTACATCTTCAAGCTCAATTCCTGCTAGGAAAACAAAATACTCTGGCAGACGACCTAAGCAGAAATCTTATGGAACCTCACGAGTGGAAACTGGATCCGCAAGTCTTCAGCATGATAACACAGAAGTGGGGGAGCCCAGACATAGATCTATTTGCGTCTCCCCAAAATCAGCAATTGGACAAATTCTGCACAAGGACTTATCACAGACAAGCATGGAAAGTGGATGCCCTATCCTTCAATTGGAAAAACCTATCGGTCTACGCCTTTCCTCCTCTGCCTCTTCTCCCCAAGGTCTTACTAAAGGTCAGACAGGAAAAAACAAAAATGATCCTAATTGCCCCGGACTGGCCTCGCCAGCATTGGTACCCAATTCTAAGGAATATGTCTCAACCCCCTCCTTGGTACTTGCCTCAAATACGTCATCTACTGTCTCAGCAGAGCAATCAAATTCTGCACACTCCACTCCAAACTTTGAACCTGGCAGCATGGCTGATCATGTAATTATTCAAACACCACAACTCAGTAAATCTGTGATGGATGTCAATTTGGAAGCCAGAAGGCCTAGTACTAGAAAATCTTATGCTGATAAATGGAAGAGATTCTGTGCTTGGAACCAAGCACAAGGAACGGACGTAACAAAACCAAATATTCCTCAGATTTTACAATACTTGACTGAGATGCTTGACAAGGGCATATCTTTTTCTTCAATAAAAATCTATTCCTCTGCCATCTTGGCTCATTACAACACGGAGCCTCCCATCTTTTCTCATCCTGTGCTAAAACAGTATCTTAGAGGGGCCAAAAATGTAAGGCCTCCCAGAAGATCACCAACACCTGCATGGGACCTCAATTTTGTGCTGGAAAAACTCACCCTACCTCCTTTTGAAACAGCAGCTACTGCAGATATAAAGTTTTTATCTTGGAAAACAGATTTCCTTTTGGCAATCACTTCATCAAGACGGGTTTCAGAACTACAGGCCCTCATGGCTGTGGAGCCTTTTATTACATTTTACCCGGACAGGGTGCCCCTCAGGACCAATCCTTCATTTATGCCTAAGGTGGTATCCAGTGTGGCTCTTAACCAAACTATTCACCTGCCAACATTTTACCCAAATCCGCAGAACAAGGGGGAGCTGATTCTCCATTCATTGGACGTACACAGACAACTAAGATTCTACTTAAACAGGACCAAATATCTAAGAAAATCTGAGCAACTGCTGGTGGCATTTACTGCAGGATCAGAGGGAAAGGCTGTATCAAAGCAGACTATTTCTAAGCGGATAAGCCACTGCATTCTTTTCTGCTGCTTGCATCATGGTAAACCAGTGCCCAAGGGATTCAGGTCACATGCCACCAGGGCTGCCTCTACCTCAACAGCCTTTCTCAGAAGAGTTCCAACCAAAGACATTCTAGAAGTTGCTACTTGGAGCTCTGTTCATACTTTTACAAAGCATTATCATTTGCCTCTCTTCTCTAAGTCCAGGACAGGCTTTGCCACTACAGTTCTGCAGGGCCTTATAGCCGCCCCTAATGCTATTTAGTTCCATCCTCCCATCCATAGCTTTGGGATTCTACCCAAATGTAATGACTGCAACAGTGAAACACTAAGAACATAGTACAGTTGTGTATACTTACCATAAATGTAGATGTTCGAGTGTATTCACTCTTGCAGTCCGGGTTACCCACCCGCCATCCCCCTTTTTCTTCTAGAACTTCTCTTTCCTTCACTATATTCTAAAGCCTATGGGGTGTATTTGCTTTTAGATGAAGGTAAAGTTTATATTGCTAAAGTGCATGTATATATATATATATATATATATATATATATATATTTGCTCCCCATTTGGGGGGCACCTGACATCTGGGGCAAGAAAAACTGAATAAAATGGCGTCGGGTGCATGTTTTATACCCCTGACAACCTGACGTCATAGAAGAGGAGACAGCAGCTGACGCAGGACTCAAGACTTGATATTCAGGCCAACTGAGGGCAACCTGCCAGCAGATTATCCTAATGTAATGACTGAACAGTGAATAACACTCTAACATCTACATTTATGGTAAGTGTACACAACTGTACTTTACCTCTGCTAGACTAATTTCCGAGTTACAAGGACTGTATTGCAAACCACCATACTTGGTTTTCATAAAAAATAATCTTCCTTTTAATATATTAATGATAATATTCCTTTTTGTCTATAGAAAATTAGCTCATTGATTCCCAACTTATACTAAATCCCATCAAAACTAAACTACTTCCCTTCTACCCAACCAGTCCTTTATTATCCATTCCAAAGTCCAAACGACCATCCTCCAACCACTCACATCAAACTGTTAGGAGTCAAAATTGACAATAACCTAAAATTTGGCATCCACATCACTTAAGTCATAAAAAAGATCCACAAAAGTAGGCTTATTATAAAGGCTTAAGTCATTTTTAACTGTCAGTACTAAAGTTACTATTGCCCGTACACACCTCTTCTCAACCCTCCTGTACGCTTCCCCTGTACTAACCAAACTACGCTAAGCTGACCTCTCCATATTAAATACTTGTTACAATAAAATAGCCAAATTTGCAACAGGTTCCCTATACAAAACTCACCACTGTACATCACTTAAATCAGCTGGTTAGAACTTCCCCAGCTACTTTACTTCAACCAACTAACATTTGCCTTTAAGCTTCTACAGAAACCAGATAATACCCCAGCTCTCCAAAATGTTATAAGACAGTACACCTCCTCTAGATCCATTCGCTCAAATAGCAAACTCCTCCTAGATGTCACAAAAGCCAGTAACTCAGCTGGGAAATCACTGTTCTCCTATTATACTTCTAAAACATGGAACAACCTCCCATCTACTATAACCAGTAGTAAATCTGTGACACAGTTTAAATCCTACTAAAATTACATTTAATAGACACATGGCTTTGCCCTTATAACCATCCCGGCTAACCCCATTCTCTGCACTAGTAACCTAATACTACTATTCAGCTTCATTATCCAGTCTACTCAGTTAGTGTCAACTATTGAACCTACACACAAACATCCATACATTAAAATAACTCCTACTCTCTTCATCTCTCTGAACCATGCAGAATCATGCATGAATCAGACTTACCCACCTCTAAACAATAGTATGTATCGAGCATAGACAATAGTATGTTTCCAGCATTTCCAGCAGCAAGTTTCTAGCGTAGACAGTAGTATGTTTCCAGCATTTAGCTCTGTACATATGCACGGTGACTTTCTCCTAGTATTTTTATTTACTATTTTTTCTATGTACTTCACCATGTATACATGCCTACCTTTCATAACTAATCTGCTTGCTCTATTCTAATTGACAATTATTACCTGTGTAAAAATGTGCTTTCCTTTATTACTTTAGTTGTATAAACGTATACATGCTTACTGTGTTATGTAATTGTTACTACTTATAATTGGAGTTTTTGTTCCCGGGCCTCCACTGAAAAAGGACCTGTGTCCAGTCGGACTTTCCTGTTAAACAAATGTTAAATAAAGACAAGAGTGGCTTTGAAAACAAATTCATCCTTTTTGCTAAATCTGACATCCATAGCAAGTATAAATCAGTCACTTGATTTGCCAGTCTTTTTCCACGATTCTCAAACAAAGGCTAATATATGCTGCACATGCTGGATATTCAGCAGCTCAGATTCTGCTTACATAGAACCAAGGATTTCAGAAACTCAGAGCAACTGTTCATATCCTCCTTTAAATCAAAGCTGGGTAAAGGTATATCAAAGGTTATATTATCCAAATGGGTGTTGGAATATATTACGTCATTTGTTTGTAATAGGTGGGCTTGCCATTTCCATGCAAAACCAAAAGCTCACTCTACAAGAGCAGTGGCTACTTCTACTGCTTTTATGAAGAGAGTTTCTATTGATGACATTTATGTAGCAGGAAGATGGTTTACTGTCCATACCTTTGTATTCCATCACAAATTGGATGTACAGTCCAGATCACACTCTTCTTTTGGTTCCACCATTCTCAAGAATGTCCTGCCTTGATATTTCCTGGGATTCTGTCCCAAAAGTTGAATTGGATGAAAATAGAAAAAAATCGGATACTTAAGTTACATACTTACCATAGTGATAGATCCATGTTGTCTCATTTTTGTCTGGTTCAAAATCCCTCCCTCCTTCCCCCTTCCATTATTGTCATTGACAGTTTCTGGTGACCAGATTCATCTCATCTGAGGCCCTGTCTGTGAATAATTCTTTATGCTGTATTTTCCTATGGGTATTCATGCATCCCTGAGCATCTATATTCTATAGATTGATAACTGATGATGTATCAACAAACGCAGTTTGAGGTACTTAGTGGAATAAAGTAGATTATGGGCAGGGGCGGAGTCAGAGCTACAGCTTCATAAAAGGGCAGATAGGTAGGATCCGACAACCCAAAGGCTGAACCAGATGAAAATGAGACAACATGGCTCTATCATTACTGTAAGTACATAACTTTGGTTTTCTCTTAAAGGTGAAATATTTGTGTCTTGTGCATAACAGTCATAATTCCAGTCAGCTAAGAAAATAGTATGATATATGAATCGCATCTGGGAACAGTAAACTGCAAAACATGCACGACAGTAGTATTTTGTCCAGCTATATCAGTTCAAGTAGAGCAAGTAGATATGCTGTTTTTTTTCTGTCTTGAGTCAACATTTGGGTTATTGAATCCAACTGGATCTGACCTCCAAGCTTTTTTCAATTGGATCCAAGGCTGTGACTCCTTCCCTAACCTATAATTCTCTGTGGTCTCTGGATTACTTCAAATCTGGTTTGCCTCTTGATCGATTAAGAAATGTGATTTGAGGACACTGCATTGGTGTTAGATGTTTTCCCTTGTATTTTGAGGCTTTTTTCGTAAGACTTTCTGTTCTATATCTCCTCAGATTCAGTGTTTCACCATGTTCTGATACCCCTCCTTTGTTTTTTAGGTTCAAAGGTGTTTATCAGGCTAACAAACACAGGGATCTTTTTAAGCCTAGCCATGCATCCCAAATCTTCTGACAAGTTCTGGTACTCTTGATAAGTGTAGACTGGAGTTTGTGAGAGAAAACATTTACAAGCAGGGGCCTGGGAGATGAACCATTTACAGGCTGACTGTGTCTATTAGAGACATAGGTGCCAAACCAGGGATGAATTTCCTGTTCCTCATTCAATTGTCCAAGTTATACTTGAATTGGGTTAAGGAGGAACTGTGCTTCACATGGATCGGGGGGCCTGCTTCAGAAAATGGGTGGTCTCTGGGATGCATACCTGTTTCTTCAGCAGGTCCTGTTTATATTACAGGTAAAGTTTAAGTCTTTAGAGTGGGTAATTGTGGTACTGTTTGTTTTGGAGATATGCAGGAGGTCCATCAGAATGGGGTCTGACAATGCCTTTTATGCTAGGTGTAGGTCTCCCCTCAACAGCCTGTAGGAGACAGAATACAGGGATAGGGCCTTGAGGCCATCTGGACGAGTCTTCTAAGGAACTTATTTCCTTTCTCACTTTTCCTACTTAACAAAAAATAGTAGTTACATTATTTCCTTGTTGTTTGTCTCCTTTCTTTTTGTTTCTAAAAAGATTGTATCGGATAGTTTGTATAGGGCTTATCCATTTCTGTTGTAGCTGCTGGTGTGTGTGGTTGTGATTTATCTATGGAAACTATGGCCTATGGCTTTAAAATATGTACGGCTTGCGGGCACAATAGTCCACCCTAAGACAATCACTCCCTTTGTGTTTATTGTCTAGGGGTAGTACCTTTACATGTGGATTGTAAAGCTTGTTCATCTTTCTGGGCCAAGACGTTACAAGGCCATTGAGACAAATTAGTTTTGAAGGGTCTTCTTCCAACCCATGTGAGAGGAACAGCTCTAGAAATATCTCATTCATCTAGTAAGCCTGATAAGACGAAGGTTACCAAGGAAAGGAAGAAGGAAAAGGGGAAAGAAAAGTGTAGAGAGAAACCAAGATAGGAAGGGTTGAAAAGTCCAGAATGCGATCTCTGGACCCATCTGACCAATCCAGCCCAACTACAAAGACCCCAAAAGACATTGATCCAACTGCTATGGATCTCCTTCAGATCACTTCTTCATCTGTACCCTGTTTCTACCCAAAACTAGCTAACCTAAGGCTTCACTTCCCTTTTTTATCAGGAGACAAATCAGTGTACATCTTGGCCACCAGTGATGGCATCATCCTTCAGGTTCTTCCAGTTGTCTAGAAAGCTCTTGAAAGCCAACATTGACAGGATGATGCATAAGTTTTTTCAGACACAGATACAGCCGGGGCTGTCCTGACGGCTACCTCTCCAGTGTCTGGGCGTAGTTCCTACTGCCATGCCATCGGTCTGTCCTGTACCGGTCTGTCTTTAAGTTCAGATACCCACAGATCTGAGTTTTCCCCACAGAGGACTTACTTCAGGGCCAGCATTGTCATCAACTTCAACAGTATCCCTCACTCTCTCGACTCCAGCTTCGTCAGATTGAGATGGGTCTCTGAGTCAAAGCATTGGAGCTGGGGATCGGGTAGACTCCAAAGTATTCAGAGGCATCCTTACTCCTCAGTGCATGTGCTCTAGACAGTTTGACTCAATTAATGGCCTTGGAGTCAAGTTGGTTCAGAGCAAGCGAAATTCCATCCCTGTCTTCTGGTCGGGGCGCTACTGCTTCAGCTCCAGTCTCAGCTTCTGTTTGCGAGATATTTGAGAAGGTTCTGTCCAGAGATGAGGTGTCTCTATCTCACTCTCTAGCATGTCAAACCTCTTGTGAATTCTTTTATTGTCAGCTCATCTGTTCCACAAGGACAGTCAGCCTCTGGGATTGTCGCTTGGCGAGTTCGCTTCCAATTCCAACCCTTCAACAGAAGCCCCAATGGGGCAGGACCCTAAGAAATGGACCTCTTAAGAGACGGCAATTGGACTCATGCCTATGTCACAGAAGACACCAATTTCAGTGAATAGGAGGGTTTCTCATGATCCCCTCTGGAAGGCATCTTCTTTGGAGATATTTTGAAGTTAATGAAACAAAGCAGAGTTGGTCCTCCGGAGCAGCCTCTCCAGAAGAGTCTGTGTTCCTCAAGGCATTTGAGGCTGGCTCTTCTACCTCTAGGGTGGTCCTACCCTACTGATCAGTTAATAGACCTGGTCTCTCAATGGGCCTGGAAGGAACCTGACTTGGTGGAGGTCATCCCACATAAGCTGGATTAGGTCTTGGTTGCTCCTAGAAATAAGTCACAGTAGAGCAAGGCTACCCCAGCAGATGCCATTGTTGTTGTTGCAGTAGCCATGAAAAAGAAGCTGTCAGAGGAGGGTATATCTGTTCATCCCCTAATAGAGAATTTAGGGAGTTGGATAGATGCGAGAAATGGACATATTGGCTCACCTGATTTGTTTCCGGAAGGGCTTGACAAGCAGCTGTCAAAATCCCTCCAGAGTAACCTGCCTGTGGACATCCAGAAGTCAGTGGAGTCTCAGCTGTCTACCCTTCAGTCCATGACGAACGTGACCATGCATCTGTTTTCTAATGCAACTGATAGCACAGTAAGGGCAGTAGTTACTGTTATGGCTGGATGCACCTATGCAATTTAGAGGAAAGTTTCAAGACATCTTTTATCAGTACTACCTTTGATGGCTCAACCCTGTTAAGACATAAGGTTAAAGAAATGCTTAGAAGAGAACAGGAGGGCAAAACCCTGCCTGCAGTTGGCATTTTTTACTCCACCCCACAAAGGACCTTTTCTTAGAACCAAAAGAGTTGAAAGAAGTTATGGTTTCAAAAGTCCCTGTTCTGTGGCCAAGACGATTCTGCTGAAAGATCCCTTCCCCCATGACAGAGGGGAGGTCATTTTAACAGACATCATCCCAGGGGCAGAGGCGGACAAATCAATGTTTTCAAGGCCCCTTCTCCGAGAAAGCCTTCCAGCGCTCCTGAATGGTTGCCTGTCTGCCACACTGAAGCTAGGGAACATTTATCCCCTGCACCCTCTAGCCTGACAGGCCATCACCCAAGATTCCTGGGTGAAAAGGATAATTACTAGAGGTTACATTATTCCCTTGGTTTCCCCCATTCAGAAGAGAAAGCAAATTCCTGACATTCCAGCCAGTCAGATGGAATTTGCAACAGAGGAAGTTGCAAAGCTGCTAGGAAAGAGAGTCAGCCATAAGGGCCCTCCATACTAGTAAGGATCCAGAGTCTGTTCAAGGTTATTTTTGATTCCAAAAAGGGGGGGGGGGCTCAAGCCCATTCTGGACATAGGTTACCTGTAGCAGTTTGTAAAGTAGAAAGAGTTCTGGATGGTCATGGTTCAATCCATTCTACCTGTTCTGAGGAAGGTCGACTCAATGTGCTCAGATCATCTCCGGAATACATACTATCATAGGATAGAAAGGCAGTGCAGGAGATACTTCCAGGGTGACTGCACATTGAGTAACAGTTTATTTCTAGCTCTCCAAGTGTGGAAACAAAAATTCAGCAGACATGGCCAGTAGACTTGTGTTTCTGGATAAATTTCAGTAACTAGCTAGTAAATGCACTGCATGGATGCCATGAATAAAGAAATACAGAAGACCTGGAAAAAAATCTGTTACAAAAAGTGAGGAAGAAACATTGACTAGGGAGACTTCTGCAACTGTTCAACAAAAAGCAATGCAACTTTCAGACATGACCCCTAGTAACCTACAGGGAGATATAAGGCAACTGCATGTATACCTGCTTAAACTAAACAAAACACTGATGGAGTATATCAACACAAACAACAAAAGGCTGGAAAAAATAGAAGAAGCTTTAAACAGATGTTTAGATGAGATGATAAAGCTGTAAAAATCAGAGGTTGAAATAAAGAAAAGGCTGGCTGAATATAAGACTGCTTAGGAAGAGATGTTTTTAAAAAAAAAATACAATTAGAGGACAGAGCATGTAGGGAAAACTTGAGATTTTCAGCTATACCAGAGAAGCTGAAAGGATCAGACTGTATACATTTTATGATAGCACAAATAAGCAACTGGACTGGAATTCCACGACTGGAATTTAATTGAAAGGGTACATAGTGTGCATGCTCCAAACCTTTGCTATAAGAAAGCAATCTAGACCTTTAATAGTAAAGATGCAATCCTGCCAGCAGAAGGAATTGATTCTGACAAAATTGTGGCAAAAGGACAAGTACTAAAAGTGGGAGACAGCAGAGTGTTCCTGGAAAATGATTACTCGTACACTAGACAGAAGAGGAGCAAATTTATTCCACTGTTGAGGAAATTATGAGATGCAGGTGTGAGATTCAAACTGCTTCTACTGAGCTGTCTTCAGGGTATTCTTCCCTGGAGGGACAAAATAATTTTTTGATGAAGTACATGCTAAGGAGGAATTACAAAAGTTTGTCCAATAAAAAGTAAGCTGTGAAACAGAAGGAGATCCTGCTGCTACTTCTTCTGGTAATAAAGACCACAAAGAGACTGTACCTGTGAAACCTTTTCAAAATATTCCAACAGAAAATGTTGGAGAGAAATAAGGGAGCACAAGAATTGACTCAAAGAATGGGGAGAGTACATTGTTAGTGAATCAGAGACAGGATTCCAGAGATGAACAGTAATAAAACCAGTAACTTAATATGGGATTACAATGCAATAACTATATTTGTAAAATATGGCAGAACAAGAAAATCTGGACTTTTTCAGAGTTTGTTGGACTTGTGGGGACTCTAAAACATATGCCCTAATTAATGTCAGTAATGTTGGGAAAAGTGCTTTGGGGGGAGGCAAGACAAGGGAGAAAGTTAACTGTAAGTAAATATTTTTTTCTCTTAAATAGTACCAATTTTGTGATGTCGTTTTCTTTACATGCTACAAAGTAAAGTATTTTTCAGTTATTTTAAGTGTAATAGGGATTGTAAACAGGCACTGTTCTTTTTGTTTTCTTTTTTTCTCCCTACTCTGTTCTTGTTCAGTCTTAAGAAATGTAGACACTGCAATATATAAAAAAGCCTGGTTACAAACAATGATAAAAGAAAAAACGTTTTCTCATTCTTACAAGGAGAAATGACTGAATTAAAAACCTTAGATTGATTTATTAACAAGTTTTAAGATAGAGGAAGTAACTGAAAAAGAACACTGAATATTATGAGGCCTTTTTTCTAGCAAATACATGTATGCTCAGTACAAAATTCTGCAACTGGTCTTTGTGTTTTCATGGAAACAATCTGATAGAGACACTGGCTACAGTCTGGTGGCGAGTGATTGGCTTAAGAAAAAGAGAGAAATTGGCTACCAGATAATGCTCTCTGAAAGCATTCAGAGGTTTTCCCAAAGTTGATAATGTCCTCTGAAAGAATTTAGGGGATTTCCCAAGATAGTTAATGTTTTCTGAAAACAGGTTTTCCCAGCTGGGACAGCTATAAAGGTAAGACAAAACAATTCAGCACTTAGTAGAAGCACAGACTGCACCATGCTTAGCATGGATGAACTTTCTTTTAGGTTAACTCAGTTCTGTGAGTGTGGCTGTCAGTTTGGGACTTTTGTTCCTATTAGGAGGGTACAACTTTAATATTTGAAGGTTTACATAGTTTTGTGTGTTAGTATTAAGTTAATAGGTTTTAGGGGTATATTGGGGGTGTTTTTCTATTTTTATTTAGGGGCTTTCAATAAAACAAAAAGTTGTATAAGATATGACATGGTCTCAAATGTATATGACAGGAAACAAATGTATAAAAGTTCAACTTGCCAAACAGTGTATTCATGTAACACAAAAAAAGACATTTAAAAAAAAAGTGTTATACATAAAAGGCGGGAATAATAACGTTTTAGTACAGTGATGCTTTCTTTAAATGTAAATGGCCTCACAGATAAATACAAACAAGAAAGAGTAGTGAACTATATTAAAAATGTAGTGTGCAAATAGCTTTGTTACAGGAGATGCACATAGAAAGAACTGAACAAGTGAATTTGATAATGAAATGTTTTCAGGATTTTTATTCAGGGGATTACCTGGGACAAAGGAAAAGAGGAGTACTTATATTAATTGCAAGAGATGTTCCAATAGTGGTAGAAGAAGATACAAAGTAAGGGCAGATTTGTAATTCTAAGGGGCTACTGGCAAGGGAGGAGGATTACACTGGCATGTATTTACATTCCACCTAAAACGGCTGTAATGGAGCTTAAGAAAATTCTGGGAGAAATAATCAGTTTTCAGCAAGGAATATTACTTGCAGGTGAGGACTGGAACTTGATTTGCAGCAGTGAAGATGTGTCGGGGGGGGGGGGGTCCCAGAATAGAAAATATAACAAGGGAGGGTAGATTTTTGAAGAAATTTATGAAAATGTTTGGCATGGAAGATGTGAATTCAGTAATAGGAGTTCAGAGTGAAATTACATATTATTCCCCAAGATATAAAAACTGGGCTAGGCTTGACAGAATATACACTTCACAGGAACATGTGCATTTAATTGAAGGTCTTGATACCCACCCAATAACTATTTCAGATCCTGCGCCAATAATAGCTACAATAAAAACACAGAGTGATGAAATAAAAATTCGACATTGGCACTTTCCCACCTTTCTGTTAAAAAGAGAGGATTTTAAAGAATGGTTAGTGGAGATTATTCAGGAGCTGTTGAAATTAGAAATTTCTTCTGAAAATTATCTAGGGAGTGGGAAAAATTAAGGTGGAGTTTAAAAATAGGGTGGAAATAAATGAAAGGGAGCTATGGTTAAGATGTAATGAGAATTATTTAGAGGAAGTGACAAATATTGAAATATTGCAGAATAGGGAGAATCTCACAGAACAAGAGGAGGATCAGCTGCATAATGCTAGGCAGAAAATAAGAGATTACCTTTATAATATGCATAAGCTTAGAAAGATTCCTGTTAAGCAACGTTTTTTTTTTTATATAATAGTAGAGCACAAAAAGACATGTAGGTAGATTGGACACACTAAATTGGCCCTAGGTGTGAGTGTGTTGGTGTGTGTGCCTTCTGTGGAAGGTTGGGCGCCAGGCTGGCAACTCGACACCGTAAAACTCCACTGCCAATCATGAGCGGACAGGTGATCCGCTGTGGCGACCCCTAACAGGGAAAAGCCGAAAGAAGAAGAGGAGCACAAATACTTTTAGCGCAATGACTCAGGCAACAGAAAGTAGAAGCGGCTGTCGTCAAACTTAAGGAGCCTATAACAAGGAAGGTGACGAGATTCTGTAGAGGTATTAGAAATATTTTGGAAATTCTGTGAGAGTCTCTCTAAAGCAGAGAAATATGAAAATCAAGAAAAGATACAAATGGAAATGTTTATGGAAGAATTAAATATGTTAAGGTTAGAGGTAGATGAGGCTCAATTGCTAACAGGATAGGAGGAGATGAGATACAAATTGTGATGTATAACCAATCTTCAGGAAAGTCCCCAGGAATAGATGGTATTCATGTGGAAGTTTGGAAGCTAGGAGGAAATAAAAACTGATAAAGATCTGGAAGGTTTTGTTTAACAATACTTTAAGAGGAGGAGAAGTACCACTGTCCTGGAAGAAAGCAGCGGTAGCTGTAATACCTAAAAAAAGGTAAGGCTGCATCAGATCCAGCTTCATACAGGCCTACTTCAGTTGTAAAGCATGATTATAAAGTGTTCATGTCTGTAATGGCTAAAGGAATGGCGAAAGTTATGCCAAATCTGATAGATATTGATCAGTGTGGTTTTGTGGCAGGGAGGCAAACATTTTACAACATTAACAGAACATTAATGATCCAGAGGGAAGCAGAATGTAAGAAAATACCATTGTTGTTGGCAGGTCTTGATGCAGAGAAAGCATTTAACAGAGTAAGCTGGGACTTTATGAGTAGGACAATGGAAGCATTTGCATTTCCTGAAAAAAATATAAGGTTGATTAGGAGAATACATGAGTGATCGGAGGCTAAAATTAATGTGGTTGGGGTCCTCTCTGATGTCTGCTTGAGCAGAGGAACCAGGCAGGGGTGTCCTCATTCCCCTTTATTATTTGCATTATATTTAGAACCATTGGCAAAGAAAATAAGGGACTCAGAAATTCAAGCACTTAATTTGTGTGGTTGTCAAGAAAAGCTGGCTTTATTTGCAGATGATATTATTTTGTACCTGACAAAACCAGAAAAACACATTACAGTATTGTGGAATAGTTTGAGACCGTTTCATATCTTTTCGGGATACAAAATTAATAAAGCTAAAACAAAGGCAGTAGCAGTAAATTATGCAAACAAGAAGGCACTAAGGTAACATAACAGGTAACCTCACAAAACATTTATTAATCCACAATTTGATGAATGAAGAAATAAAAAAACAGCAATTTGAACTGACTAAGCGCTTTCACCCTCATGGTCATCTTCAGAGTTAGTTAACTTCAGTAAAAACAACCTTTAAATACTGCTATTAATTAGTGCTTGATTAATCAATGATGAAAAAGCAGGAGGGTAGTTAAATTAAACAATTATCCCCTAAAGTTCCTGTTCACCAAATCTTAAAGTCCTGCTCAACAATACCTTGTTTCCTAGAATCTCAAGTAAGTAATAGCTACCCGGAATAAATAAATAAACCAAAATAAAACATCATAAAAAGCAGTGTGTGCAGTAATAAACATTCCATATAAAACAAAAAACATATCTGTTAAAATATTTAAATTTACATAGTTTTATATTATATACAAGCTGCCTTGTATCTTAAAATACATGCTAGGGATAGTGCCTCATTGATACCAGGAGCATTGCTGGCATCAAGTCTCAGTTGCCAAAGACATTCCCTTATAGTAAATTATGCACCCACACGTGAACTGGTTTAGGAATACCCATATTTATGCAGTCATGATAAAATGAAATAGTTACAAGTTTGAATTAAAAATTATTCTAGTGTGGCAGCTAAGGGTATGTGTGAATAAACTAAACAAAAGATAGTACAAAAACTGAGAAAATAGAAGCTTTGTTGTATGGATATGGATAGTATGATAAAAGCAGTTAAAACGTTTTTAGTCCTTTTAGTCTTATACAAATGTCAAACTTATTTTATCAACCAGAGGAGAAACTGTGGGGTAGCAATTATTTATTTATTATTTATTTCCAGTTTGATTACCTGGGAGAATCACTGGGCTCAGAGCCCATTTTCAGTGGAGGCCCAAGGAGAAAAGCTCCATATTACATACAAGTAAACAAAAATAAAATTATACAAAGTAATGTGAAAAAGTACAACTGCATAATGGCAAGACAATTCTTAAACATATTTAAAAAGTTTAGAGAACTATTTGTACAATAATTAAGTTGATAGAGGCAAGAGAATAGCATTTACTTAATAAGAGTTCACAAAGGGAAAACAGTTATTAGTTGAAGGTTAAAAATGTGAATGTAGTATGCTGAAGTTTAGCAGAAATGGAGGAGTTATAGGTGGGAAGTACACTGTTAGTAGAGTATAGGTTATAGTTTCTAGAGTATTCTTAGAGAGGTGGTTGAACATTAGTAAAAGTGGAGTTCACACATGGATTGCCATAGTTAAACAGCATCAGCTTAATATAGGTAGTAAAGATTAATTGTTCTCAGTAAGAGAGGATGAGATCAAGGACTATATACAATATTTACATTGTGTACATTTAAGGTAGAAAAGCAATATTAATAATTTAGTATTACATTTGACTTAGTGGGAAGCAGATGTTTAGGAGGTCTTTAGATTTAGAGTGAGGTAGCTGTTTAGGAGAACAGCCTGGGTGGAGGAATAAGTAGAGAAGATGTACGAGGAAGCATACATAGAAGAGTATAAGTAGGGAGAATACAGTTACATTTCCAATGCTGAGCAAGGTAGGAATGAAGTCGAGTTTTAAAGTATTCGTAGATTTCACAGAGAGTCTAAGAGAAGAAGGGAGGGAGTTCCATCTTTTGGCTAGGGAAGAATAGGAGAAGGTGACCAGCAGGACGTTTAGGATTGTATACAGCGAGGAGATTCTGGTGTGCAGATCTCAGAGCTCTGTGGGGGGTGTAAAAGAGTAAGATATTTGCTAAAGCAGGGCATAAAGTTGGTTTGAAAATTAGTCTGTGGGCAGTAGTGAGTTTAAAGAAGTTGAGTTGATTGGGAAGTTCTAGCCAGTTTTAGCAGGTGGAGAGATGTACAGTAGTGGGAGGAGTAATTAGCTTTAGTTGCGAATTTAGCAATTTTGTTGTAACATGTTTCTAGTTTTGAGGAGATGGAAGAGGATGAGTTGGTAAGTAGGGGAGCACTATATAGAAGAGAATGTAGTAAGTAGGTGGTGACGAGTTTGGTAGATGAAGAGTGGAATTGTGAGTGTCTATATAGCGTGACTAGTTTCTGGTGAGTTTTTTTAATGTTTAGCTGAACATGTGTGTCAAATTTTAGATGTTCATCTATGGTTACTCCAAGTAGTTTAGCAGAAGGGACAATTTCTATAACAGAGTTATTATGGCTAAAGATATTGTAAGTTTGTTTGTCAAGGTGGAGGGTTTTTGAGGGGGAGAAAAGAAGAATCTTGGATTTATTAGCATTTAGGGAGAGATTATTTTGAAGCATCCAGTTTTCAATAGTTGAAAAGGCCAATTGAGTTTTTGCTAGGAGGTCAGGGAGATTAGGAGCAGAGCAAGCTAATGTTGAGTCTGCGTATTGCACTATTTTAGTATTAGGAATGGCAGCATGAAAATCATTAATAAATACATTGAAAAGCATTGGGCTAAGTATGGAATTCCTGGGGAACTCCAATAGGGGTGGGTAGGAAAGTTGAGGTGCCAGTTTGCCATTTCACAGCTTGGGATCTATTAAAAAGGTAACTGTTGAACCATAATAGGGTGTTCTGTGAGAGATTAAGATTAGAAAGATAATTTAGAAGGTGGGTATGGGAAACATTGTCGAAAGCTTTGGAAAGATCAATAAGGATAGTGGATACAATTTCTCTAGAATCACTGGCATGATTTACTAAGTCTAAGAAAGAGAGAAGAGCAGTTATTGTACTATGTCCAGGACGAAAACCATGTTGTGTAGGGGTGAGGAGGTGATTATCAGTAAGGTAAGGCATGAGCTGGAGGTGGATGCATTTCTCAATTATTTTTAAGATTGGGGAGAGAATGGCTATTGGACGGAAGTTAAGAGATAGTATTGTTTTTACCTCCTTTATGGAGGGGAAGGATAAAGGCTGCACACCACAGTTTGGGGACATAAGATTCCTGTATGGATATATTGATGAGAATGCTGATGGGGATGACAGTGCCATCAGCGGCAAGCTTTAGATAGAGAGAGGGGATATTGTCTGGGGCTGGGGAGCATGGCTTAAGTCTAGAGAGAATTTTTTTTTATGTAGGATGTGGAGATGGGCTTTAGATGAAATGTGGGGGGGTGGGCAGTTAGGATTGGGAAGTTGGGAAAATGTGGGAGATATGGGTTTGAGGAGAGATGAGGAGTTGTGATTGGGGAAGGTCTTGGTGAGTTTGGCTTTGGAGTTGGTAAAGAAGGAGTTGAATAGGGTGGCCAATTCCGTGTCATTTTTACTGGTGTCAGGACAAGGGTTGCTTTTTGTACCGGGATTTAGTAGAGAGTTGATGGAGGTCCAGAATTGTTTAGGGTTTTTGGAGTGATTGGTCTGGAGTTTAGTGTAGTAAGACTTTTTATCTCTTATGTGTTTTTTTGGTTAGGTTATGGAGTTGCTTATATTTAAGAAGCATTTCAGGGAGTTTGTGTTGGTGATATAGTTTCCAGGTCTTGTCTCTTTGTTGCATAACATTTTTAGTATCCTTAGATAACCAGGGGGCAGGGTTGGATTTTATTTGTTTAGTTCTAGGTGGGGCATGGGAATTTAGTATATCTAAGAAGGTTGTATTGACAAAATCTACAGCGTTATGTAGGGAAAGGGTTTTAGATTATCCCAGTTCGTTAGTTTGAGGGTGTTAGAGAAACTTGAAGGATTAAAGTTAGTGAGGTTGAGAGTATGCATATATTGGTGAGGGTGAGGTTTTGAGTAGGTTGCTCGATGGATAAAGGCAGGGTAGTGGTCACTCATGGTGTCTGGTACCCGAATATAAGGTCTTATTTGAGTGGGAGACTAGGATCCAGTCCAGATTCGAACCTGGGGGCATTGTTTTTGTTGGGTCTGGTGATGCTGTTAGTTAGTTGAGTGAAATTAAAAAGATTAATAGATATAGATGGATTGGTGCCATTGATTTTGTTCCAGTTGACGTTCACATCGCCTAATATGTAAGTCTTGAGCTTAATATTAGTTGAAGCCCATAGAAGAATGTCTTCTAGGGTGGTAGTGTTGTTACCACGGGGGATATAAAGGGCCACAAGACAAATGCTTTTGAAGTTATTCAGTTTGAGTATCCCCATGACTAATTGTGCGTTATTGAATTGAGGAATGGGGCTTTGGTAAGGAGAGATGGAGGTGTAGATTTGAGTAAGTTAAGGCTGCTACTCCACCTTTTTTGTTTGGGCGATCCCATCTAAGAGCCTGAAAACCTGGGGGTAGGATTTAAGAGTTGGAAATCTGGGGTTTTAGCCAAGTCTCAGAGACTGCTACTATGTTTGGCAGAGTATGGTAAAGCCAAGCATGGAAGAGGGCTGTTTTGTTTTTTAGACTCTGGGCATTTATAGTAAGAATTTTTGGTTAGGAATGTTGGATGAGATAGGAGGAGTGGAATTGGTGGTATTGGTTGTGATAGGGGGAGTGGGGTTGGTAATAGTTTTAGGTCCAGAGTTGGAGTGAATATCTCCTGCTAGGGAAAGGCAGTAAGAGGGAGGTGAACAGTAGCTGTAGTTTGGGCTTCGTTGATTGTGGGAGGTTAGAGAGTGATTTGGGTATGTGACACTTGAATGAACAGAAGATAAGTTTTGGTTTAAAGTAGTGGAGTGTATTAGGTTGAAATAGAGAGGGGGATATATAGTGAAAGTAAGATTTGAATGGGTGGAGATAGGGATGAGTGGGGGGGATGGGAAGGAGGAATGGAGTTTGTAGGATGCATATGAGGTAGCATGGAATAGAGGAATTAGGAACAATATGGTTAAACAGGAGGTGAGAAGGATTTGTGTTAGATGTGGGGACATGGTTGATTGGTGTAAGGTAGAAGTGGGGAAAAAAGAAGAAATTAGAGTATGTTAGAGAGGGAGAAAGTGAAGGGTATGGCAGTAAGAGGAAGATGCTATGGGGTAGGTTGGGGAGGAGTTAGTAAATTGGTGGGAGGGATGTGTTGTGATTGGATTGGCTGAGAAAGAAGGGGAGGAGTTAGGTGAAAATAAATGTAGTAGTGTGGGCAGGTGGGAATTGGAGGCAGGGTAAGGGAGCAGAGTGAGCCCGCAGGGCGAACGGAGCAGGTTCAGACAGGTAAATGACGAAAATGCTGTGAGAACAGTCTGTGAACAGCTGACTACTGAAGAATTCTCAGTAGACACAGGTAAGTGGTAGGGATAGTATGGGGAAACTGAGTAGAAACAGAGGAAATAAGCTGGGAGAATGGGAATTAAGCTAATAGAGTGGAAGTTTGGAGCAGTCAGAGACTGGGGAAAAAAGAACTAAGTGATATGCTATTAGAGAGAAGGGATAGAGAGTGCAAGACAAGCCTATATTAGGGTGCCACCTAGTGGGCTAAAGTATATAGCAGCAGCAGAAGATGAAGAATAGTGAAAGCTACTAAAGAGTTGGGAAAGACACGGATAGCTTATATGGAAGGAAACACTAAGGAAAATTAAGGGTTTGCTCCCTAAGGGGTAGGGGGAATATGGCTGCTGGGTATCCTGGCTAAGTAGCGTGTTTTAAATACACACACAGGTTATTTAGTAATCATTTAGCTTTACAGCTAGGTCTAGGACAACGTACTATCTTGCTTCCTTTGATGGCAGGATTCTGAAGTAGGGCAGCCTGAATCCGTAACTTAGAGGATGAGATGGCCTGTAAGGGTCCTTAATGACCAGGCAGCTAGTTTCAGAAGTCGTCTTAATAGAGCTGAAGGACTTTATTTGGGAGGGGAAGATGCAAGAGTCAAGTGGGATAAGCTGATTCTTCTAGTAGAACAGGGTGGATTGAGGTTACCCAGTTTGAAGGCACAAGCAGAAAACTGTAATTCAAAGTGGAAAGGGATGATGATGAAACACTGGGGAAGCTCAAGAAACAAGGAGAGACTGGGGTTTTGGATGCAGGCCTTTAAGGAGAATAACAATAATCATGCAGAATATTATATCATTAAAGTAGCAGAAAGTGTTATAAGAACTAAACCAACACGGGAATGGAGAATGGAGATTCTGCTAATAGAGATGCAGTTAGGGATACCAACAGTAGACAAGATGGGGCTTCAATTTATTAGAGAAAACTGGCAAAGGAACCAAGGTAATTGTGAGGAAGTAACTAAAGTGAGAAAGATGATAGAATGGGAAGACCCCAAGAAATTATTTGTACTGCAGGTTAGAGATTGCCTTCCCTGTCAGGAACTGATATCCAAGTAACTGGGGGGGGTCCTAAACTAAAGACCAGCACTGGTAGATATTTTTAATGGACTCTAGAACTGAAGCTGCCATGAAAAAGGAAAAATTAGTCGAGCATATAAAATATTGCATGATAACTGTAAAAAAAAATCAGTCAGAGGAGGTTAGAAAGGACTGCAAGGAGAGACTGGATAAGCAGCTCACAACGAAACAAGGGGAGGATATATGTATGTCTCTCAAATGTGCAACAGAATCTAAAAGATTTAGGATTTTTGCCTGGAAATGTTTACATAGATATATTTATACCACAAGTGTAATACAGAGAATTTTTCGTCGGGCAGAGACGGTAAATGTTGGAGGCGAAGGGGAAGAAAGAGGTAACTAGGAGTACAGTGAGTTGGCGGACTTTAAGGATTCCCTGCGGGATGCACTGTCTGAGATGCTGGGTGGGCAGATTGGTCTGACGAGGGAAATTATTTTTCTGAGCTGTAATACAGAATTGGAATTGGCTAGTCTTGTTAAGACCTTGCTGTGTCTAATAATGGTGGCTGCCAAAAAAGCAATTACTAGATAATGGAAATCAAAATCTAATCCAACTACACTGGAAGTAGTGAATATAGTAACGGAGATAAAACAGCTGGAAATTAGATCTTTAGGAAAGGGTTGGAGCAAACTACATAGGAAAAAAATAGGAATTGGGAGAGCAGTACATACAATGAAGGAATGAGGCATAAAGGTGGCAGAACTTAAATGAGCTATTTTTATTTATTTTTTAATTTATTTTACATTTGTTGACTGGGCTAGTCCAACTGGATATATGTCCATTTTCAGCAGAGGCCCGGGGAGAAAAGCTCCAACCAAAGACATGAGAGATAATCACATTTCATTAGTTATATATGAAAGTACATAATAGGTCATTGCTTTTCTTTACATTTATACATGAAAGGTACATGTACAGAATTCATTTGAATAATACAACAGGTAAATCATATACAATGACATAAGTTTGACATGTTAATGCAAACTCTATTCATTGGCTAACAGTGACATACATACTTACTACAGTTTAAAGAGTATCATTTGACCTAGAGATAAAGGAAGGATGTTGCCCATACCTTACTTGGATAGAAGGAAGTTTCTCTGTTCACCAGTGAGAGTGGGGAGCTGTGAGCAGCCTATCTGTCCTTGGAGGAGTGGTCTCAGCCCAGCAACTTTATTGGCCATTTTGGGCTAATTTCTATCTATTTCATCTCCCTGCTATAAAACCCGCATTTGCGCGGTTTTGCGCTTGTATACAGCTCAGCAAGCTCCTCGTGGTGTCCTGCAGAGTTCTACAGCAGCAGAGTGACAAAAGAGAGACTTTGGATTGATTAAGTATCATTTTTCTGCATTTTCTTGCTACTGTTTGCTAATTTCGCCTAAAACGCGATTTTCTAGCGTTTTTTGTGTTTTAAAAAAAGCTTATTTGTGTTGCAAATTGTACTTATTTTTCTGTTTGCACTTGTTAAAGTTGTTTTTAGTCATTTTTGTGTTCGAATCTGTTTAACTGTTGTAGGCTACACACTTAAAGTGCGCTAGCCTTTTCTGTGCATTTAAATCATATACAATGGACATAAGTTTGACATGTTAATGCAAACTATATTCATTGGCTAACAGTGACATACATACGTAGTACAGTTTAAAGAGTATCATTTGACCTAGAGATAAAGGAAGGACGTTGCCCATACCTTACTTGGATAGAAGGAAGTTTCTCTGCTCACCAGTGAGCGTGGGGAGCTTTGAGCAGCCTATCTATCCCTGGAGGAGTGGTGTCAGCCCAGCAACTAGTAGTTTATTGGCCATTTTGGGCTAATTTCTATCTCTTTCATCTCCCTGCTATAAAACCCACATTTGCGCGGTTTTGCACGCCGGGCAGTGCCGGTTAGATAGGGTTAAATTATTCCCGGCTCCACGAAGTGTACTCTTCAATTTTTCCCTTGGAACTAGTCAAACTTTCAACTTAGGCACTCAAACCATTCCTTTTACAGTTCAGTACTTGCTCAAATCTCTTAGTCAGCACTAATAAACGCTAGCACTACACCCCCTATACTATACAGAAGTATAAGGCTCTCTATTCGTCCCTACCGGGCAATCAGTAAAACAGTTCACTTGATCTGTTCAGGCATGTCAAAAGGGCAGTTTCAGGTGTACTCTCCAGTCCAGCTGGTGAATCTGGGCATCTTGAGGCAATGTTACATTTGCATCATGTACCCAGACAATCCTCTCCTCCTTCCAACAAACACAAATGTATGTGAGAGATGCAACTATACAGCCAAACTGGAGGCCAAGCTCTCTCAACCCAAGACTGGAACAGTCAGTCATGAGGAGAAGGGAAACACTAGCACCACACTACCAGTCTCACATAGACCAGTCATATCTGCACCAGCAAATAACACGCATAAATACACAAAAACATACTCGGAGGCTCTAAATAAAAATCTGCCAAAGCAGCAGGGAGCTCCAAAGCAGACATCCAGGCAACCTCCACCCCCAAACAATAACCACGTATCACATACTTCACAAAGTCAGTGTGCCACACAATCACAGCCCTTAAGGCTAAATAACACACCCAATACACTAGTAATAGGTGACTCTATTGTCAAGCACACTGACATCCCACTCACTAGACTGAACAAGGAGAAGGTAACTGTAAGCTGCCTGTCGGGTGCCAGGATCTGCCACATAACACAAGCACTCAGGTCACTCCAGAACAGGTACAAATATGACTGTCATTGTCCATGTTGGTGTAAATGACCTGAGACGTACCTCCCTGGACTACATGAAAAGAGACGTAGAGGAGCTCTCTGATCACGTAGCCCAGGCCGGTATGACCCTGACCCTGAGTAGCATCTTGCCCTCACCAAGAATGATGCCACAGTATAAAGATAAAATGATCAATTTTAACAATTGGCAAAGCTTTTGGTGTCGTTCAAAGGGGAACCAGTGTCTGTCAGCCTGGGATGACATGCTTGACAAGCCACGTTGCTTCGCCAGAGACGGCTTGTACCTTTCGCCCTTAGGCTTTCGAATACTGGCCAAGGCTCTTGCCACCCCCCATAGTGCCTTTTTTAGGCAAGACTCAAAAGACAAACCCACCTCCGTAAACAATACAAGAAACCAAAAACTGAGGGTAATGCTACTCAATGCCAGAAGTCTAAACCTCAAAATGCACGCACTCGAGGCACTCCTCAGTATGGAGAGAATCGATATCTGTGCATTAACAGAAACCTGGTTTAAGGCTCCAGAATGCACCCCAACACTACCAGGCTATAACTCGTACCATACCTTTCGGCCCCCGAACCCAGACCGAAATACAAAAGGCGGGGGTGTATCCATTTTCATCAAGGATACCCACACCTCCAGGTTAGTGGCACAGCACGAGGCCTCAGAGACGATCCATGTGCAACTAACAGTGGGCAAAGCTGCTTTTCAGATTGTAGCTTGCTACAGATCACCCACCTTGTCTCAGGACTCCCACTCAGCATTCCTGAGAACAATGGAAAATATGAAGGTCATACCTAACACCGTGATATTGGGTATTTCAACTACCCAAACATTGACTGGGAAAACTACTCAAGTACTAACTCCTTTGCCCAACACTTCCTAAAGAACTGGCCACCACTCCCACAAGAGGTGACAACATATTGGACCTGATCATCATCAACATGGGGGACCAATGTTCCACACCAGAGGTAAACCCATTGCTGGTAAGATCAGACCATAAACTAATCACACTGGACATCCACATCCTGACTTCACCCCCAGTCAAGGTTTCACACTTCTGTAGACCGAGGTGGAAAGTCTCAAAGCTCCCTTGCTAAAGGATAATGCTGCCCAAACCGCAGAATCCTTTACAAATGCACTCTATGAGCACCTACAGGAGTGCATGGATCGAGCCATCCCAAGTAAAACCAAGACTCACTCCTCCAAAAAGAGGAAACCAGTCTGGTGATAAATAAGCTATACAACAGAAGGAGGAAACTATTACATGATAGAGCAAAATCCCAAAAAGAGAAGGCATCCCTGATCAGTATCAGCAAGAAACTACAATCCTTCATAAAATCATCTAAGGCCAGCTTCGAAAGAAAAATTGCCAAAGACTCTAAAGATAATCACAAAGCCTTCTTTAGCTATGTCAAGAATCTAGGTGGCAACTCTGAGATCTGCTGTGAGCTAGTGAAAAATGGCAAAAAATACACTGAACCAACTGACATTGCCAACATCCTGGCTGACAGGTTCAGTGCAAACTTTACCCCCCCTCACCCCCAAAAGGTCCCATGTCCATCCCAGAAGAATGTAGAGCACCAGATATCACGGACAAACAGGTGAAGACAGCCTTTTCCAAAGCCAAAAACACAGCATCAATGGGACCGGACGGTACCCCAGGCTGCGTCTTACACGAGCTCCAAAATTAACTAACACCCTCACCTAAATTCACTGTTCAAACTCAGCCTTACCACAGGCTATGTACCCAAAGAATGGCGTACAGCACAGTTATCCCGCTCCACAAAGGTGGTGCCACAACGGATCCTGGGAACTATCGCCCTATAAGCCTGACTAGCTTGGTCTGCAAAGCTGTGGAGCGCATCATCATGGAACTCATTAACAGAGATATTGGGAACCTCCAGACACTGGACCCTGCCCAATTCGGCTTTGTTAAAGGCAGATCTTGCCTTCTAAACCTAGTCAACTTCTTTGAAACAGTTACCAAGGCCATAGATGAGGGAAAGGTAGTCCACACAGCCTACCTGGACCTCGCAAAAGCCTTCAACGCCATTCCCCACTCTGGCATTATAGATAAGCTTACCAGCTTAAACATTAACCCCATGTCACGAGATGGGTTGCCAACTGGCTCATGGACAGAACTCACATCGTCAGAGTTGCGGGTGCTATGTCCGACTCTAAACCAAGTGGTGTCCCACAGGGCTCAGTCCTGGGACCCCTCCTGTTCGGTATATACTTCTCTGAGGTACAGGCAAGCACGGGGCGACTATGACTAACCAAGTTCGCAGATGATTGCAAACTGGGGGCCATAATTGACTCTCCGGCTGACACAGACATCCTCCAGAAGGGTCTCACAGAGATGAATACCTGGTGTCAGAATCATGGCCTCAAGCTAAATGCCAAAAAGTGCATAGTCATCCCCTTTGGGAAAAACAAAGTGCACAAGAGCTACCACATAGGTGGTAATCCACTAAGTACGGAAGATGTAATTTGGGATCTGGGGACCCAAGTAGATAGCAACCTCTCCTTTGATAATCACATTGCCAAAGTGATTAGAAAATCCTTCTATGTAACCCACCTAATCACAAAAGGGTTCACATCTAGATCAAGAGAGGTTATTATGCCCCTCTACTCATCGCTCATCAGGCCCCTAATAGAGTACAATGCCCCATTTAAATGTACCTTACACGACACCTGCAACAGCTGGAAAGACCACAGAAGTACCTCACCAAGAGGATCGTGGGCCTCAAACAGATGCCCTATGCAGCTCGACTAAAGAAACGCCAGCTCTACTCGGTTGCTTACCACCTACTCAGAGGTGATCTCTGCCTGCCGTACAAGGCCATGTCTAACCCGGAATTAATGGACATGCTCCACCTCAAGAAAACCAAATCTCTTAGAGCTATATGCTCTAGGGATTTAAACTTCAGCACAACAATAAATAGGACATGCTGGATGGATAGATTCCTGTCCCAGAGACTTCCCTTGCTCTGGAATAGAATCCCAATTTATGTTAGGCAAAGCCCCTCACTGACTCTCTTCAAGAGAAATCTTGACGAGTGGATTTGAAATTGTAAATTTACCCCTGGGATCACTTCAGTAGCCCTGATGGACAGATGCTCAGGAAACATCTAAAAGGAAGGCGAAAGCCAACACATTCTGGCTAGGCATATAAATGCCCTTGGGCGGATAGCCTAGTACCTACCTATGAACCTATGAGTTAGTCAGGGTAAGTACATGGGCATAACCAACATATATTGAGGTATTGTTTCAGTTTGTTTTTAAATAGTGTTATTGAGGAAACCAAAGTAAGATCAGTAGGCAGTGAGTTCCAGGTTTTGCCAGCAGAGTTAGAGAACAAGGAGTCACCGACTATGTTGTTGGTTTTGACTATTTGTACTAGTAGTCTGTTGGATGAGCGGAGGTTCTTAAGGTTATTGTATGGAGTGTTAAGATTATTAAGTATGGGAGTGTTGTCAGGCTGATAAAGAATCTTATGTGCAATTATTATTTGGTTGTATTGGAGTTGATTAGGCAGTTCTAACCATCCTAATTCAGCCAAGTTATAACAATGGTGGGTTCTGTATGCAGCTCCAGTGGCAAATCTGGCAATGTTGTTATAGGAGTTTGCCAATTTGTTGAGGTCATTTTTACTCAAGTTTGTAAATATGGGGGAGGCATAAAGGAGAGTAGAGAGTATTTGTATTAAACACTACATAACATTTGTATTAAAATTAGGCAATGTGTTTTTAAATGTAATGGTGCAATGAAATGTGATTAATTGATTGGTGAGGGTATATAAGGGAAGTGTAATTAACTAATGTTGTTCTGATGAAGTCTAGTTCCTGTAACAGATGAAAGCGCTCAGCTGAAATAAAACCTTTGTTCTGGAGCACCTTGGTCATTTTTCTGGTGGTTTAAAATACAAGTTGTTTGTTTGCCTGTGGTTACTATGTCTAATGGAGCTACTAGTGGAGGTGGACCTGGTAGTGTTGTCCAGAATATGCCTACAACAAATAATGGAGATGTACTGGATCTATTGCAGCAAGTGAGGAAATAGCTTTCTGCTATTTCCACTCAACAGCAAAACATCTCAGGTTCCCAGTTACAGGAATTTGGTAGTTTGGGGTTGCCTTTAACCCAACCTACCTCTAACATGGAAGAGACTTCCCGTGTATTTAGTGGCAATTTGTAACATAGAACCTGGAAAACTAATGCTTTTGACTTTAATGCCGAAGCTGGGGCAATTAAAAAACAGGTGACAACTGCTCCCACTTTATCTGAGTGAGTTAAAATGTTTAAGGGTTCATTACTGCAACATAAAAAGCTTCATCTGGAGAATAAGTAACTAGAAAGGAACATTGAACTAAAACAAGTACCTAGAGGACTGAGAGTGTGCTGTTTACCTAATTCTGCAACTAATCACAATGAGTTTTTGAAAGAACTAGGGTGTTTAACTCAACAGGTGTGGATGTGCTCAGGTTAATGGTGAAATACAATAACGTTAAGATCGACGAGTTAGCAGTGACACTAGAAGAGCACATTCAGTGAATTTCTAATGACCTGTTGTTTCCACAACTAAAAGCTTCTTTTGATAGAGCTTTTAACAATTTTGAAAATGCTTGCATGGATATTTTTTTCTCGTAAATGTAACAAACTACAGAGGGACTTAGACGAATACAACAAGGGGAAGGTTTATCCAAGCTGATTTTTGTCCTGGGTAACCAGAGACGTTCCATCAATCAGAATTCGAGTTTTTCAGAAACCGAAGTGACACAAGATGGGAGGTTACATCAGCAGTCCTCTCTAGTAGTGCCTGAAGTTTGGCATTCACAACGGCTGCAAAATAAGACGCAACAAGATTATTTTTCCTCTCAACATCCCAGGAACAGCGGATACCAAAAAACAAGCTATGGGGACAGATACCAGGCTCAGGGCGCATGCCCCAAGAGATAGAATGGCAGTTTCAACAAGCGGAGGGGATTTTAGGAACTTCCTTTTCAGGTAACTGTGATGTTTTGCCTCAAACTAACGTTTTTCTAAAAGAATGTGAGTTTCCAGTATTCATGAGTGATTTAGATAATATTTTAGGACCGCAAAGTGACTTGGGGAGTGGATTTAATAATTATTGTGACATTTCAGTGTATTCTATACCTGGGGAAGAAGGTTCAGTTGTTATAAACAGATCAAATCGTAAAGAAAATATTAGGAACAATGAACAAAATGTTGATACTGAAAATTCTGTTTTTACAGTACATTCTGTACTGGGTGAAGAAAATTCAACAGCTGCCAACAAATATAACTATTTAAAAACTTGGAACATTGAACAAAACTTTGATTCTAATGATGTGGACACTGACTTATTAGACATTTTTGTTAATGAACACATGAATTTAGACAGTAGTAATGGTAAATTGAATGACATGCTTCCTGATAATGTATTGAATTCAGGGGGGGGGGTATTTTAAAGTGTTTAACTTTTCTAGCAAAACTATTGGGCCTGCAAATGTGAATGCTTTATCAAAAGGATTTACTTTTGTGCCATCAAGAAGAGGCAACTTGGTAGATGTACTCATTGACTTTAAGCTGTATTTGCATAAACTAAATTTAGGTTTGTACTACAATAACCAAGCAGATATGGAGAGGGGAGAAGGTATGGCCATTAGAAGGCCTAGTGTTTTTAACCCCCCGCTACATAAATTAATTACTTTTGACAAAATTTGTGAATTAGACTTCAGACAGCATTTGGGTAAAGTAAGTAGTCAAAAACGGGGCTTTGATAATCTCACTTCTGAAGAACAGAGATTATTGGAAGATATTTTGATTGATAAAAATGTACGGTTTATGAAGGCCGACAAGGATAATGGGTTGGTAATGATGGATATGGTTGACTCTGTGTATGCCATGAATGTTATACTTACAGATGGTAGATATGAAGAAATTTCTAGAAATGAAATCAATATTGCTCACCACAAAATTGATATGTTGGAAGATGTGTTATATCAGGGCAATGTTACACCAGACGAATGTAACTACATGAAAAATGAATATCCAGTTATTGGAAGTATATTCGGTATACCGAAGATTCACAAGTCACTGGTAAATCCACTTTTTAGACCCATTGTCTATTCCAAGAGATCAAAAACTTTTTTTGTCTGGATTTTTGGATGAACAGTTTAAAGTAGCATTACAAACTTTTGACTACATTTGTAGGGACTCTTGGCATTTTTCTTTCTTAACACTACAGGTCTAACTGGGGAGTTCTGTTTTGCAAGTATGGATGTGTGTAATCTTTTTTGCGTTATTCCACATGTGACGGGCTTAGAATGGTTGGAAAGACGGTAGTCTCAAATAGATTTGAAGGACATAAGGGGAACACCTTAGTAACCTTAATGGAGGTAGTTTTAGACAACAACTTCATTTTTTTCGAAGGCCACTTTATTAGGCAAAATGTAGGTGTGGCTATGGGGAGGTGTGTGCCCCCACCTCTGCAAATTTGGTCATGTCTTATTGGGAATCCAACATGGTCTTTGAAATTGTATATACCAAGTATATATCCAAATATACAAGATTTTTGGACCACATCTTTTTTATTTGGAGGGTTAATTTATCCCAATTAGAAGAATTTTTTTCACTACACTAACAACTCTGAGTTCTTGAATTTCACACATCAGTTTAGTGCAGGGGTCATGCATTATTTGGATGTGGAGATTTCACTTGACAGTGAATCTAAAAAGTTGGTTTCAAAAATTTTTAGAAAACCCACATTTTCAAATTCATATTTGGACTATTCTAGCTGCCATCCACCACACCAAAAAAGAGCTGTAGTAAAAGGCCAATTGGTGTGGGCAGCTAGAATGGTAACAAGAGACTCTGACTTTTTGCAAGAAATTGAATTTATAGTGGGTATGTTTTTAAGTAGGGGCTATCCAAAACCCCTATTAATGAATATAAAAAATGAAATTGTTGAGAAAAGGAACAGCAAAATGTATCTACCCATCTTAAAAAGGACAGAATTAGACAGTACAGTTCCTGTGATTACAACAAATAGTGCAACCTCTAAAAACATTAATGGTAGAATTTCTTTTATATGAACATACAATAGAGATACTGTGGATGTATGTGCAATTATTAAGAAAAATTGGGCTTTATTGACCTCTGATCAGGACGTGTTAGATAGGTTTGGAGATACAACCGCCTTCACATTTAAAAGGGGTCGAGTGAAGGATATGCAATTGAACCTTAAAAAAGGTAATTTTAAATGTGGGAGGTGCAGTCAGTGCACATATTTACTTGAAACTAATCATTTGTATGTGTTGAATAGTTTCAAAATACAGATTCATTCACATTACAATTGCTGTTCCAGGAATATAGTATATTTAGCTGTGTTTGGACTACCATGCCTCTTATGTGGGTAAAACCGCTAGGGTTTTTAAAACCAGAATATACAAACATACATCTGATATTGCTAAAATGGTGAAAACAAATGCACTAAGTAGACACATTGAGTGATATAGTAGTCATAAGTTTCGATTTTTAGTGATTCAACAAGTAACTAATGATGTACAGGGCAGGGTGACACCAGAACAGTTGGGGGCATGTGAGTTACTTTGGCAGTTGAGGCTAAATGCCACTGTTTTTCCAGGTTTAAATTAATGCACTAGTATATTAAAAATGAAAAGGCATGGTTGCTTTTTATAAATATTAAATATATTATTATAATAAATTAAGTTATTTAGATATTTATATATTTGTATTTTTAAACCAACACTGCATAACATTTTAACTATTCTGTATTAAAGTTAGGTGATGTGTTTTTAAATGTAATGGTGCAATGAAATGTGATTATTTGACTGACTGGAGAGGGTATATAAGGGAAGTGTAATTAACTGATGTTGTTCTGATGAAGTCTAGTTCTTGTAACAGATGAAAGTGCTCAGCTGAAATAAAACCTTTTTTCTGGTGCATCTTGGTAATTTTTGTTTCTGGTGTTTTAAAGTACTTCGAACTACCGATTCTCGACACAGACTGACGACTTCTTTCGCATCTACTGTTCTTTCGAAACTATGGAGTTTCTAAGGCCCAGGGTAAGAACCACTCCCAAGAAACCGACGACCCCATCTCAGGCACCTGCTTCCTTGCCTCAGTCTCAAATGCTTAAAATAGCAGAAGACCTTATAATGCTGATCAGGGGAAGCCAAGCTACCCCTTCCAAAAGAAAAAGAGGTCTGTCCCCAGTAGTTTTATCTGAACAGGAGTCTGATGACTCTGATGCATTTGAATATGAAGACATGCAACCCCTCTCTGCTTATGAGGATTCTGATGCAGAGGAATCCATTCCTTCAGCCTCTCTACCCGAGGACTTTTCCTTTAGGAAAATATTTCATACTTTAAGGGAGCATTTCCAATGGGAATGTCAGGACTACTCTGTCTAAAAAGAGACTCGGAGAATTCTTAGATCTTCCACAGCACAGACCCCTGGCCATTCCTCCTGTCCTGGATGTTGTGGATGATTATTTCATGCAATCTAGTTTGACTCCTGACACCATCCCTCTTGCTCCCAGGAAACCTGACAGGTATTACAGAGTCCCTGGCTCTCACAAATTTCTTTTCAAAAATCCTACTGCTGACCCTGAGGTTATTTCTCAAGGGTCTAAAGGAATTAAAGCAACTTCTGCTAAGAATCGCACCCCATCAGATATGGATTCCCGAGCACTAGACAGATGGGGTAAAAAACTATACACCTCTTCTACTCTTGCTATCAGAGCACTAAATTGTCAGTTCCATATGCTAAAATTTCAGCAACATACCATGGATCTCCTCAAACAAAAAATATCATTCTTTCCTGCTTGTGCAGAAAATAGAGTTACAAAAGTTAATGCATTCTGCAAGTCAAGTAGCTAAGCACACCTTACACTGTGGTTTTGACACCCTAGAAGCTTCTTGGAGGGCAGCAGTCACTGGTTCTGTCCTTAGGAAGGCATGCTTGGCTTAAAGAACAGCCCTTGCCAGACCATGTCAAATCTAAATTATTGGATGCACCCTTGCACAAAGACAACTTATTTGGCACCAAGGCAGAGGAGGTCTTAAAAAAGATGGAAGAAAAAGCTAAATCTGTGCAGACAGTTAAGGATTTCCTACAGGTCCAGCCACCCAGGTTCAGTAGGCATTGCCCCTCCAAGCACTGGTCCTTTCCTGCCCCCCTCCAGGTCAGTTCAGCCCAGACAACAGCCACAGGGACTGCAGAGATCAAAGCAATGGAGTTCCTCCATTTCAAAACCAGGTAGTGCAAAGCCACCCCTTCATGGTAAGAATTCACAGTGACTCTCCACTTCCACCCCTCCCTCTGCCCAACTGCACTTGCCCCTAGGAAGAAAACTCTCCTTCCATGCACGCACCTGGGCCACCATTACCAACAACCGCTGAGTTCTCAACATAGTGTCCCAGGGATACAGATTTTCTTTTCACACACTTCCCAACCCCAAAAGGGTTTCCAGATCTTCCACCAAACCAGTGGGCAGAGGCCAGAAAGCAAGTTCTTTCCCTGCTCTCTATGAGGGCAGTAGAATACGTTCCTGCAGAACAGCTAGGCCAAGGTTTTCTACTCCAGGCTCTTCCTAGTACCCAGAAAAGAGGGCACTTGGCGCCCCATCCTCAATCTATCCATGCTAAACACCTTCCTGGTGATACCAAAATTCAGAATGCTCACCCTATAGCAACTACTACCTATGGTCTCCAAGAATGCTTGGCTAGCCACCCTAGACCTAAAAGAGGCCTACCTCCACATCCCAGTCAGGGAATCATGCAGGGTATATCTACATTTCAGGGCAGGATCTCTGCACTTTCAGTTCTCTGTGCTTCCCTTTGCTTATCTACTGCTCCCAGAGTTTTCACAAAATGCCTGGCTCCTGCCATTGCTTTTTGCAGACAAAGAAATACACAAATTTACCCATACTTAGATGACTGCCTAATTCAGGCAGACAGTCAGGAAAAGCTGCTCAAGCACCTGGCCTTTGTAAAGTTCCTACTGACCTCCCTAGGGTACACTATCAGCGAAAAGAAATCCAAACTAGTACCCACCCAAAGGATTATACGTCTGGGAGCAAGCCTGGACATGGCATCCCAGATGGCATTCCTTACACCAGAAAAGCAAACTTACCTGACAGCCTACTTCTCTCAACTAGCCACCAGACCCCAGTTATCCGCAAGGAAAATCCTTCAAGCTCTGGGGTTCATGGCATCTTGCATTCTACCCATTCCATATGCCAGACTGCATATGAAAAAACTTCAATGGTACCTAAAAAGCATTTGGTGTCACCACACTCAAGATCTGGAAGCTCTTATACCAATGATACCTTGGCTAAGGAAAGATTTTCTTTAGTTGGCAGCAGCATGCTACCACAACAAGGGACTTGCTTTCTCACCACCTAGACCCTCACCACAGACGCATCAGACTGTGCCTGGCGTGCACACCTGGACAGCAGGTGCATACAGGGCCAATGAAGCCCTCAGCAAATACATCTGCACATCCACCAAAAAGAGATGTTAGCTGTCCAGCACCCATTGACAGCTTTCAGGCCCCTTCTCTCTCCAGGGGCTCTCCTGATCAAAACAGATAACACCACTATGATGTGGTATATCAACAAGCTGGGAGGGACTCACTCCTACCCTCTATGCAGGCTCGCCATGCCCTTTGCCACACAGCCTCAGCCATGCATCTACACCTGTTAGCACAATTCCTGCCAGGCTCTCTAAACTCTCTGGCAGACAACTTAAGCAGAAATCTTCTGGACCCACATGAGTGGCAGCTAGACCAAAGAACCTTCACCCTATTAACTCAGAAATGGGGCACCTTGAAGGTTGACCTCTTTGCTTCCCACTCCAACCATCAGCTCAGCAAGTTCTGCACCAGAGAGCCTCACTGCAGGGCCTGGAAAGTGGATGCCCTATCCTTCCCCTGGTCAACCTCTCTGTCTTTGCATTTCCCCCACTACCTTTCATTACCAGGATACTGCTCAAAATAAGGGAGGAAAAACAGAGGACAGTTCTGATTGCTCCAGACTTTCCTCGCCAGCACTGGTACCCACTGCTGCGCAGTCTGTCCCCACCGCCAACTTGGCATCTTCCTCAGACCCCCAACCCTTCTGACCCAGAGGGAAGGAGAATTCATGCAGCCCCAAGTGCAGATCCTCAATTTGGCAGCCTGGGTTATTCCCTGACCACTGCTTAAGCTGCCAATCTCAGTAAACAGGTTCTAGATGTTATACGTGAGGCTAGATGCCCTAGCACTAGAAAGTCTTATGCTGACAAAGGGAAAAGGTTCTGCACCTAGATGCAGGCTAAGGGAGCTGATATGTCACAGCCCTCCCTACCTCTCATCCAGGATTACCTAGCTGACCTGCTACATAGTGGTCTCTCCTTTTTCTTTATTAAAATTCATGCTTCTGCTATCTCTGCTCATTTCAGCACTGAACACCCGCTTTTCTCACACCCTCTCAAACAGATCCTAAGAGGGGCTAGCACATTGAGGCCACCCAGAAGAGCACCTACCCCAGCTTGGCACCTAAACTTTGTGTTGGAAAAGCTCACCCTGCCCCCCTTTGAACCAGCATTTTTTTCAGCAGAGTTAAAGTTTTTCAACTGGAAGACAGCCTTGTCTCTGGCCATCACTTCAGCCAGAAGAGTATCTGAGCTACAAGCACTCCTGACTATAGAGCCCTTCATCATCTTCCTTGCTGACAGGGTGTTCCTCAGGACTAACCCATCTTCCATGCCCAAAGTGGTGTCCAGTGTGGCTCTCAACCAATCCATTCATTTGCCCACCTTTTTCCCTAACCCACAAAACAAGGGGAAAGGATCCTGCTCTCTCTAGATTTGTACAGGCAGCTCAGATTCTATCTAGACAGGACTAAATAATTCAGAAAGTCTGATCAATTGCTAGTCAGCTTTGCTGCAGGGGCAGAGGACAAAGCTATATCCAAACAAACCATTTCCAAATGGATAGCACACTGCATCAATTTCTGTTACAAGCAACATGGGAACCTCCCCCTAAGGGGGTCAGGACTCACTCTACCAGAGCAGCCTCCACCTCTGCAGCATTTTTCAGAGGAGTCCCCACCAGGGACATCCTGGAGGCTGCCACATGGACATCTGTTCATACCTTCACCAAGCATTACCACCTGTCTATCTTCTCCAAATCCAGGGCAGGCTTTGCCACTGCAGTCTTGCAGGGCATCCTAGCCAGCCCCTAGTCTTCTTGACTGCCTTCACCCTTTTTCTCAGCTTTGGGAATCAGCCCAATGTGATGACTGCAACAGTGAAACACGAAGAACATAGTACAGTTGAGTACACTTACCATAAATGTAGATGTTGGAGTGTATTCACTGTTGCAGTATGGTTTCCCTCCCTCCATCCCCCTTTTCTTCTTCTCTCTCTCTCTCTCTCTCCTTACAAAGAACTTTTTGGTATTTACTTTCTGCTGGTGGGGTTCGTCCACCATATCCTGGCTCCCACTTTGGGGCTCTTGACAGTTGGGCAAGAAAAAACTGATGTAATGGCATCAGCTGCCTTATTTTATAATAGTGACGACCTGACATCAGTCCTGAAGCGACAGCAACCGACGCAGAAATACTAAGCCTCTGGTATTCGGGCTGGCCGGGGGCTACCCTGGCAGGGATGACTCAAATGTGATTACTGCAACAGTGAATACACTGGAACTTCTACATTTATGGCAAGTGTACACAACTGTACTTTTTACTTCCTGAACTGTTGAGGTTCTAGGGGTCTTGTCTCATACTTCTTTTAAGTAGCCATTTATAGGTTGATAGGTATTTACTAACGACCACAAGGGCCTTTTTAAGCCTAGTCATGCATCCCAAATCTCTGACAATTTCTGGTATCCTTGATAAGTGTAAGCAGGGACTTGGGAGATGGAAAATGTAAAAGCAGAGGCTTGGGAGATGGAAAATATAAAAGCAGGGGCCTGGGAGATGAACCATTTACAGGCTGCCTGTGTCCACTAGAGACGTAGGTGCCAAACCAGGGATGAATTTTCTGTTCCCCATCCAGTTGTCCAAGCTGCACTTAAATTGGGTTGGGGAGGAACTCTTCTTCACATGAATATAGGGAGCCTGTTCCAGAAAAGGGGTAGTCTCTGGGATATATACCTCTCTCTCTCTCTCTCCAGTAGGTCCTGTTTAGATCACAGATAAGGTTTAAGTCTTTAGTTAAATTAGCAGTTCTGGTGCTGTTTGTTTGTGGATGTGCAGGAGGTCCATCAAAGTGGGATCTGACAATGCTTTGTATGCCAGCTATAGATCTCCCTTCAACAGCCTGTAGGAGACATATAGGGCTCTGTATTGTTTTAGTTAAGAACCTCTGTGAACATTCTAGTTGTTAAATATGCCTGTAGGTACACAGCAAAGGGGTCATTGTATTCAGTGATAGGTCTGATGAATGCCAAATACAGTGGAACAGTGACTTCTTTGGACGTATACCATACCTTGGTTTGTAAGGTGCACAACGTAGAATGATTTCTTCACTATTGTAAACGTGATGGTCAGAGGTTAGATTACTGTCTATGTATGTCCACAAGTCCCTGGCTTCTGGGTGAACTGTGAGAGGTGTGTTGTCAGTTAGCTAAAAGGGATGGATGACTTCCCAAAGGAAAATACTGATGCTATGTGGTCCTATCTCGCCTACATTCTTTACTCATGGGTTCTCTGCTCCGACTCGGCCAACTTATTTCTCTAGCACGAAGTCTCTAATTGGCAGGGCTAACCCGGTATCCCAAGATGCACCTCGCCCTAGCCCCAGATCTCGTTTGCCGCTCGTAGAGTTAGGACGTGTTCTCGCTTGGCTGTGGCTAAGTACCCTTTTTCAAAACTTTTCATAAGTCTGTAGCAGTGTGTTCTCTTGTAAAAAGCTATTTTAATAGCTAATTTTTCATTATGCGTGTACTGTGTAAGCGAGTGGTGTGTTTTGTGGGTATCCCTCTGTTTTGGCGGGCTAGGCCCGTTTAAATTAGAGGACCTAGTCCTCTCCTGTGTTTTTTTTTTTTTTTGTGTAAACTTGTGTTTTATTTGGTTTTTTGGTCGGTAGTTAGATTTTCCTTGCTGCATCAAAGAAACATTTAAATTAGAGTTTCCTTGGCTGTTTGTAGTTTGTTTTTTCCCACCTTCCTCTTGTGTCTGCCGTTGTCGGTTGAGTGGGTGTTCTGATTTACTATGTCTAAAGAGCAGAAAGAGCATAAACCCTCTGGGTTTAAAAAATGCTCAAAATGTGGCTACAAGATGTCCATTACAGATGGGCATTCTATCTGCGTTTATTGTCTTGGTGCTATTCAGCTGCAAGAGTCCTGCAGTTTTTGCCATGCCTTCAGCCCAAGGGTACTGCAGGAAAGAAAAAATAAGCTGATTTTGAAGGGCCTGGTTAAGCCTTCTTTTGAGGAGTCCTTAGACTCTTCTTCTAGTACAAAGTCTAAGACTTCCAAGGCCAAGAAAAGATCTCCGGTTCTAGCTGTCTCCTCGGAGCCCCCGGAGAAAGTTTCGAAAGTGGATACTGCCTTCTCGGCTCCCTTGTCCTCGGGGCCGCAGGAGGTATCTGTTGTGCTGGAGTCTGCCTCGGCCCCGATATTATTGGAGCCTATTTGGAGCCTGTCACCCAGTGTTAGGCATGAGTCTTCGGGTAGGAGAATCCCGATCTCCTTCTTTTTCCTCTAAATCCTCTAGGCTGTCTGATTTGGATGTGGATAGGGTGGTCCAGAGGTTCCTGCAGTCGCCGGTGTTAGCAAAATTGTTCTCGGCTCTGACCCAGTCAGCTCCGGAGCCAGTCCCTACTCTTGTACTGATGATTCCTCCTCTGAGCACCCCTGTGTCGTCGGAGTGGGAGTGCTCCGCGCCGAGTGATGTTCTCGTGTCGGCTCCGATGCCCCTTGCGAGTTTATCGGAGCTGACATTGGCTCCAACCATGTCGGTTCCGTCCTCTGGTTTCGGTACTCTGGTTTCCTCAGTCGGACCAGAGGACGATACCTCGGGACTCTTGTCTGTTCTGAGCCTCCTTCTCGGTGCATCTGCTCGGGGAACCCGGACTCCGGTTGTAGTCTCGGAGACGGGTCGGTCCTCTGATTCGGGGGGACCTGCCTTCGAGGTTATGAGGAGCGCACTGGCCAGATCATCAGTTACATCACCCGGATCGGTCTCTCCTTCCCCCTACACCCCTGCTAGAGCCTCTGACGCCCCCCCTATCCGTGGATGGTGGAGACCGAAGGTCTGAGGATACCCCCATGAGCGGTCCCACACTTTCTGAGGGCCCCTCAGTGTGGGTGCCTGAGGAGCCCCCTAGAAAGAAGTTGTGCAAGAGGAAGCACATAGACTCCCAGGACGAGTCCCTCACTTCTGATACCCACCTCGAGGAGTCAGAGGGGTCCCTCAAGTCATCCTCCGATGTTTCTAACATCCTGGAGATCTTGAGGCAGAGAGGCGACTGGCCGTCCAAGACCCCCTCTGAGGAGGAGTCGGTATTCCTCAAGGCCTTCGGAGCTCAACCCTCCACCTCCTGGGTGTCTCCACCCTTCGATGCTCTCCTGGATTTGATTTGTCGAAGGGTGTGGGAGAACCCTGATTCTGTGGAACCGGTGCCCAGATGTCCAAATAAGTTTCTCTCTGCTCCCCCGGGGAAAGAGTTCCTGACCAAAAGGGTTTCCGTAGATGCCTTGGTGGTGGTGGCAGCCACTCAGCAGGAAGTTGTAGAGGCGGCTTCTTCTGTCCATCCTCCTAACAAGGAGTGCAGGAGTATGGACCGGTACGGGAAGCGTACCCTGTCTTCAGCGACCTTTACCTTGCGGTCGCTGAATTATCTTTGTCATTTTACTCTGCTCCAGAGAGATCTCCTTAAGGGAACTAGGAGACACTCTGACGGGTAACATGCCTGAGGCGGTAGCGCAGACTGTTAACGCCCAGTTGTCTACCCTTGGTTCCATTGTCAACTTGTCCATGAGGCTCATATCCTATGCAGACGAAGGGGCGAGTAGGGCAGCTAGCTCAGGTGTAGCTCTCAGAAGGCAAGCCTGGATGCGCCTGCGTCATTTTGAGGAGGCCTTTGTCTTCCTTCACTGATGCCCCCTTAGATGGGTCCTCACTCTTCTGGACCAAAGTGAAAGACACCCTCACCAGATGCGAACAGGAGGGGAAGACCCTATCTGGCGTAGGGGCCCATTTCTCTCTTCCTTCTAGGCCTTACCCTAAGGCTCAGGAGGAGGGAAATGTGGTTCAAGAAGTCACAGAAGTCTTTCCCTGCCGCTCAAGGTGAGTCCCCCTCCAGAGGCAGAGTAGGGGGAATTTATTCTGGAAGATGCCGTCCTAGAGACAGAGGAGGCCCCCGCAACTCGGGAGACGCGATTCCTTTCGCTGGTCTTCCTTTTAGCATTCCTGAGGCTTTGCCTGACTGTGCTGTTCCAGAGCCAGTCGGGGGCCGAATTCATTGGGTGCTTTGAATAGTTACCGGAGGTTACACTATTCCCTTTTTATCAACACCCCCTCCAGTCAAAAGAATCCCGGATGTTCCACCCAGTCAACGGGATCAAACAGCACTAGAAGTGTCAAAGCTGCTAGAAAAAGGAGTCATCCAACCAGTCCCCTCAGACCATATCGGATCAGGAACTTACTCAAGACTCTCTTTGGTGCCAAAAAGAACAAGGGACCTGAGACCCATTCTGAATCTCAGGCGATTGAATCACTACATTCTGAAGTCCAAGATCTGAATGGTCACTCTTCAGTCCATTTTTCCCTTGCTGGGAAAGGGAGTATGGATGTGCTCCATCAATCTCAAGGATGCCTACTACCACATAAAGATGGACAAGGCATCCAGGAGTCACTTATGCTTCCGGCTGGAAGCCAGTCACTTCCAGTTTTGTGCCCTGCCCTTTGGTCTCACCACAGCCCCCAGGGTGCTTACCAAGTGTTTGGCAGTGGTGACAACTCACCTGAGACGTCGGGGATTCCAGGTGTTTCCATATCTGGACGACTGGCTTCTCACCGCCCCCACCAGGCATCTCCTCATTCAAGCCAGGGAGGCTACCATTACACTTTGTCAACAACTAGGAATTACCTTGAACTGGGCAAAGTCTGCCTTGCTGCCCTCACAATGTGTTGTTTTTATAGGCGCAGAGCTAGACTTTATTCAAATGCGGGTCTTTTGGTCACGAGAGGAAAAGAGTGCTGCAGTCTCAGATTCACGCATTGTTGCCCCTCAAGAGAGTTCAGGCCAGGTTAGTTCTCCAGCTCCTGGGATCCATGGCTGCCACCATCATGTTGGTGCCTCTAGCCAGGTTACACATGCGGATGCTACAGTGGCTCCTTTCGGCCCAGTGGTCCTTTCAGAAACTTTCTCTTTCCCACTTGATACTTCTCACAGAACGGTGCAAACAGGACCTCCGCTGGTGGCTATGTTCCACCAATCTGGACAAGGGGAGGAGTTTGATTCCCATGTCTCCAGTGGCCACGGTGACCACGGACGCCTCCCAGATGGGGGGGCATTATCTTGGCAGGACGGTCCAAGGCACGTGGCAAGATCATGAGGTACACCTGCATATCAATGTTCTAGAGATGAGAGCGGTGTTACTGGCATTGCGGGCACTCCAAAGCTCTCTTCCTCTGGGAATGATTGCAATTCACTCGGACAGCATGTCCCTGGTGTGGTACCTGAACAAGCAGGGGGGAACCAAGTCTTATCCCCTCTGCAGAGAGGCCATGCGAGTGTGGCATTGGGCAGTGTCTTCCCAACATTTTTTAGTGGCAATGCATATTCCAGGAAAGACCAACATGATAGCAGACAGGCTGAGCATTGCTATTCTGATGCCTTACGAGTGGTCCCTGAACAACCGAGTGGCGGTTCAAATTTTCAACAGGTGGGGTCAGCCTTGCTGCGATCTCTTCACCAGCCCTCTCAATGCCAAATGCAGCAAGTACTTCACACTGATCCCCCCACAGGGGGAGTCACCCAGGGATGCTCTAGTCCACGATTGGCCCCCCGGTCTGATCTATGCTTTCCCTCCATTTCCTCTGTTACCAAGAGTGCTTCAGAAAGCCATATCCTTGGGAAGCAGGATCATTCTAATTGCTCCACACTGGCCTCACCAAATATGGTTCCCCTTTCTTTGGCAATATGCAGTGGACGGTCCTTGGACCCTGGACCCAGTGCCAGACCTACTGACTCACATGTCAGGACAGCTCCATCCCTCCCTGCGAACCCTCAGGTTGACATCCTGGCTGCTCCACTTCCATCACTAGTTATACGGCATTCTTTTTCACCTGAGGTGGTACATATCTTGTCTTTGTCTCATAAGTCTTCCACCAGAAGGATTTATTCCAGCAAATGGAAGAGATTCTCCATTTGGGCTCAGGCCCAAGGTTTGGACGCCTTTACATCCCCAATTCTGTCGGTCTTAGATTTTTTAGTCATGCTTTTCCGACAGGGCTCCACGCCTGCTACCATTAAGGTGCAGCTGGCTGCAACTTCCAATTTTCATACATCTTATGAGCCTTCTCTTATGGGCCATAAACTGTATAAGGCCTTCTTGAAAGGCGCCTGGTTACTTTGCCCTCCTGTTTCAGAATCTGTCATGCCATGGGATCTAAACCTTGTGTTACAAGCCATCACTTCACCACCCTTTGAACCGGCTGCCACCTGTGAATTAAAATTTCTATCTTGGAAGACGGCTTTCCTAATAGCCATTACATCGGCCAGAAGAGTATCGGAGATTCAAGCTTTGTCCATTAAACCTCCATATTTGGCCTTTCATAAGGACAGAGTTTCCCTGAGACTTAACCCGTCCTTCCTAAGGTGTCACCCACTGTTAATCTTCATCAGTCTATTGAGTTACCAGTGTTCTTTCCAAACTTTTCCAATAAAGCAGAGTTTAGATTTCACCAGTTAGATGTGCACAGACAACTAAGATTCTACTTACACAGGACTAAGCATGTTAGAAAGTCTGATCAACTGTTTGTATCCTCCTCAGAAAACAGAACAGGTTGTCCTATTTCCAAGAGCACAATTTCTAAATGGATCAAGGCTTGTATTTCCTTTATCTATTTGTCAGCAGGCAGAAATTTACCGTTTCCTGTCAAAGTTCACTCTACCAGGGCAGTGTCTACATCAATAGCTTACCATGCCAGGCTTTCACTGGATGATATTTGTGCTGCGGCCATCTGGGCCTCTCCTCACACCTTTATTACTCATTACAAGTTGGACGTGGCTTCTAGGGGCCGGGCTTCCTTTGGTTCCACGGTTCTCAGGAGTATTTTCCTATGCGCTGCCCAGGATAGAGGTGCCGGGAACGCTGTCCTGTGAGTAAAGAATGTAGGCGAGATAGGACCACATAACATCAGGTAGTTATATACTCACCATAACGCTCGATGTATGTGGTCCATCTTGCCTCACATTCTTACGTACCCTCCCACCTGCCCCCTTCCTGTAGGATTTGGAGGAAAATTGGCTCTGAGAACCCTTCAATGTCAGTTGTTTTTTCTTTCCTTTCTGGCTGGAGCTCCTTCCAGTGGTGGTTGTGTATGGGGTGTGACTGGAATGGCTGCAAACTAGATCTGGGGCTAGGGCTAGGTGCATCTTGGGATACCGGGTTAGCCCAGCCAATTAGAGACTTCGTGCTAGAGAAATAAGTTGGCCGAGTTGGAGCCGATTCTCAGCTCCGAACCCATGAGTAAAGAATGTGAGGCGAGATGGACCACATACATCGAGCGTTATGGTGAGTACATAACTACCTGTTATGCATTTCATGGCATTTAGTTTTAGTCCATGGATTTGGTACCAGTTGATGTTCTTTGTGTTTCACTGTTGCAGTCATCACACTTGGGTTATCCTGCCAGAGGTAGCCCTCAGTCGGCCCGAATACCAGAGGCTTAGTATTTCTGCATTGGTTACTTGTTGCTTCAGGACTGACATCAGGTCGTCAGTGGTATAAAAACAGGCAGCCGAAGCCATTACACCAGTCTTTCTTGCCGAGGAGCCAGAGGCAGAAAGCAGTTCCCATGAGTGCCAGTCGGCCACTACCTGAGTTTTCTTTTCCGAAATTGAAGTTGAAGTCTTCTAAAGCCAAGTACCCCATTGAGGATCCTTTTTTCTTGCTCTACCCGATGTCAGAAAAAGTTAACAATCGTCTCGCCTGTGGAAAGCAAATACCACACTGAGATTTCCATGCTTACTGTGTCACATGTTTAGGCCCAGACCACGACGTACCTCCCTGCCGGTTTTGCGATTTGTTCAATGCCCTAACTATTCATCGTTGGGCCCTTATTGTAGCTAAATACATTCGTTCTCAATCTCCGTATTCTGAAATGGCTTCAGTAAGCCATCCGACTACCAATATTCTGAAAAAACATAAGGATAAAGACAGAGACAAGTCCGCACAGGTCCAAAACTGCCAACGACGCTTCCATTAAGCTAGTCACCAGTTCGCCGGTACTCAGTGAGGTGCTTTCGCAGCCCTTGATGCCTGCTTTCGATTGATTTGCAGGCCACTATCGAGACTCTTTCGGAGTCCAGTATGCTGTGAAACTCTTCTTTGACTGCGGATGTCTCTACCTTGGATGGGTCCGGAGCCGCTGTGCAGGCACTGGCTTCTGAGGAAGTTCTTTGCACTACCGATATTTAACACAAACCAACCTCTTTCGCATCTTCAGTTCTTTCGCATCTTCATTTCTTTCTAAAACATCTGAGTTTCTAAGGCCAAGAGTACGATCTACGCCTAAAAAAACAATGACCCTAACTCAAGCACCTGCTTCCTTGCCACAGTCAGAGATGCTTAAAATGGAGGAAGACCTTATCATGCTGATTAGGGGAAGCCAGCCTTCCCCTGCTAAAAGAAAGAGACTTGTCCCCAGCAGCTCTATCTGACCAAGAGTCCGACGACTCTGAGGTTTCTGATTATGTAGGCATGCCCTTATCTGCCTTTGAGGATTCAGATGCAGAGGAATCCATTCCTTCTGCCTCCCCTCCGGAGGATTTCACTTTTGGTGAAACCATACATACTTTGAGAGAGCATTTCCATTGGGAATGTTAGGATTATCCGCAGTCCAAAAAGAGACTCGGGGAATTTTTAGATTTACAACAGCACAGACCCTTAGCTATCCCTCCTGTTCTGGATGTTGTGGATGATGTCTTTATGGAATCCAGTCTGACTCCTGATACTTTACCCCCTGCTCCCAGGAAACCTGACAGGTACTACAGCGTCCCTGACTTTCACAAATTTCTTTTCAAAAATCCTACTTCTGACCCAGAGGTCATCTCCCAAAGACCTAAAGGAATAAAAGCAACTTACACCTAAGAATCCCTCCCCCTCGGACAGGGATTCCCAAGCTTTAGACAAATGGGGTAAAAAAGTATACACCTCTGCTACTCTTGCCATTAGAGCATTAAATTGTCAGTTCCACATGCTGAAATACCAGCAACATACTGCGGAACTTATTAAGCTAAAGTTATCAACCTTCCCTGACTGTGCAGAAAATAAAGAATTACAGGAGCTTATGCATTCTGCATGCAAAGTCAGCAAGCATACCCTGCAATGTGGGTTTGACACCCTAGAAGCATCTTGCAGGGCAGCAATCACAGGTTCTGTACTTAGAAGGCATGCCTGGCTTAAGGAGCAGACCTTGCCAGACCATGTCAAATCAAAATTATTGGACGCACCTCTAAACAAGGGCAATCTGTTTGGCACCAGAGCAGAAGAGGTTCAAAAAAAGATGGAAGAAAAAGCTAAGTCTATGCAGACAGTCAAATATTTTTTGCAAGTGCAACCTCCAAGATTCAGTAGGCATTGCCCCTCAAAACATTGGTCCTTTCCAGCCCCCTCAAGGCCACCTCAAACTAGACCAAGGGTAAACAGACCCCCCCCCCAGACTACAGTCTTAGGGTATGCAGAGATCTAAGCAATGGAGTACCTCCACTTCTAAAACAGGGAGTGCTAAGCCACCCCCTTATGGAAAGAATTCACAGTGACTCCTCCCCTCACCTCTGCCCAATTGCTCTTGCACCTAGGAGGAAAACTTGCCCACCATGCAAAAAAACTGGACCTCCATCACCAACGGTCGATGTTGTCCCAGGGGTACAAATTTTATTTCCACACGCTGCCAACCCCAAAAGGGTTCCCCGACCTTCCTCCAAACCAGTGGGCAGAGGCACAAAACCATGTTCAGTCTCTGCACTCCATAAGGGCAATTCAACCTGTTCCTGCAGAACAGATAGGCCAAGGTTTTTATTCCAGACTTTTCCTGGTACCCAGAAAAGAGGGCACCGGGCGCCCAATCTTAGATCTATCAATTCTAAACACCTTCCTGGTGGTACCAAAATTCATAATGCTCACCCTACAGCAGCTTCTCCCTATGCTGTCCAAGGATGCCTGGTTAGCCACCCTAGACCTAAAGGAGGCCTATCTGCACATTCCAATCAGGGACTCCTGCAGGAAATATCTAAGTTTCAGGGCAGGATTTATGGATTATCAGTTCTCTGCACTTTCCTTTGGCTTATCCACTGCTCCCAGAGTTTTCACAAAATGCCTGGCTCCAGCCATTGCCTATTGCAGACAGAGAAATATTCAAATTTACCCCTACTTGGATGATTGCCTGATTCAGGCAGACAGTCAGGAAAAGCTCTTGCAGCACGTGACATTTGTGAAGGACCTTCTAACCTCCCTGGGGTACACTATCAATGAAAAGAAATCCAAACTAGTCCCCAGTCAAAAAAAATGTATTCCTGTGAGCAAGGGCACACAGCATCCCAGATGGCATTCCTTACTCCAGAAAAACAAGCCTATCTGACAGGCTACTTCTGTCAAATGGCCACCAGAACCCAGTTATCTGCAAGGAAAATCCTGAAAACTCTAGGGTTCATGGCCTCCTGCATTCTACTAATTCCATAAGCCAGACTGCATATGAGGAAACGTCAATGGTACTTAAAGTCTTTGGTGCCAACATTCTCAGGACCTGAGAAATATCATACCTTGCCCAAGGAAAGAATTCCTTGGGTGGGCAGCAGAATGCAACCACGACAAGGGGCTTCCCTTTACACAACCCTACGCCACCCAGACCCTAACCACAGACTTATCAGACTATGTCTAGGGTGCACATCTGGATGGCAGGTGCATTCAGGGCCACTGGAGCCCAAATCAAATTCATCTGCACATCAACCAAAAAGAGATGCTAGCTGTTCGGCATGCTCTGACAGCTTTCATATCCCTACTCTCTCTGGGGCCTCTACTAATCAAAACCGACAACACCACAGTGATGTGGTACATAAACAAGCAGGGGGGAACCCACTCTCGGGCTAGCCATGACCCTCTGGAACATGGCCTCAGCCATGCATATTCACCTGCAAGCTCGATTGCTGCCAGGCAACCAAAACTCTCTGGCAGACAACTTAAGCAGAAATCTCCTAGACCCACATGAGTGGCAATTAAACCACACCACCTTCAGCCTTGTGACCCAGAAATGGGGTACCCCAAAGGTGGACCAATTTACCTCCCCTGCAACCACCAGCTCAGCAAATTCTGCACCAAGGAACCTCGCAACAAGGCCTGGAAAGTGGATGCCCTAGCCTTCCAGTGGGCAAACCTCTCAGTCTATGCATTTCCCCCTCTACCTCTTCTGACAAGAGTATTACTCAAGATAAGGGAGGAAAGGCCAAAGGCCATCCTGATTGCCCCAGACTGGCCATGCCAACACTGGTACCCACTACTGTGCAGTCTGTCACCGTTGCCTCCATGGCACCTCCCCCAGAACCCAACTCTCCTGACTCAGCAGGAGGGACAATTCTTGCATCCTCAATTGCAGACCCTGAACCTTGCAGCCTGGCTTATTCCTTGACTTCTCCTCCAGTGGCCAGCCTAAGCAAGCAGGTACTGGATGTCATACATGAAGCCAGATGACTCAGTACTAGAAAGTCCTAAGCTGATAAGTGGAAAAGGTATTGTTCCTGGATCCAGACTAAAGGAACAGATCCAGCACAGCCCTCCTTACCTTTCATCCTGGACTAACTAGCACACCTACTCCACAGGGGCCTATCCTTCTCTTCCATTAAGATCCATGCCTCTGCCATCTCTGCTCATTACAGCACTGAGCCACCTCTCTTCTCACACCCTCTCATCAAGCAGTTCCTGAGAGGGGCTAACAACTTAAGGCCACCAAGAAGAGCCCCTACCCCTGCTTGGGACCTTAACTTTGTGTTGGAAAAGCTCACACTCCCCCTCTTTGAGCCTGCAGTGTCAGCAGAGTTAAAATTTCTCTCTTGGAAATCAGGCTTGCTTCTGGCCATCACTTCTGCTAAAAGAGTGTCTGAGCTACAAGCACTTATGGCTGTGGAATCCATAATTTTTCATGCTGACAGGGTCTCCCTCAGGACTAACCCTACTTTCATGCCTAAAGTGGTGTCCAGTGTGACTCTCACCCAATCTATCCATTTGCCCACCTTTTTCCCTAATCCTCAAAATAAGGGGGATAGGATCCTGCACTCTTTAGATGTGCACAGAAAACTCAGATTCTACCTTGGTAGGACTAAGCCCTTTAGGAAATCTGACTAGTTACTAGTCAGCTTTGCAATAGGGGCAGATGGAAAGGCCATATCAAATCAAACAGTCTCCAAATGGATAGCACACTGTATCCATTTCTGTTGCAAACACCATGGTAAAACTACCCCCTCAGGGGGTCAGAACACATTCCACTAGGGCAACTTCAACCTCTACAGCCTTTCTCAGAGGAGTCCCTACCAGGGACATTCTGGAAGCTGCAACTTGGAGCTCTGTTCATACCTTCACCAAGCATTACCACCTTGCCTATCTTTTCCAGATCCAGGGCGGGCTTTGCAGCCAGGGCATACTAGCCAGCCCCAACTCTTCTTGACTGCCTCCACCCATTCTTCAGCTCTAGGAATCAACCCAAGTGTGATGACTGCAACAGTGAAACACGAAGAACATAGTACAGTTGTGTACACTTACCATAGATGTAGATGTTCGAGTTATAGGTTCATAGGTTTATACTAGGCTGTCTGCCCTAAGGCATTTATAAGCCTAGCCCAAAGTTTTGTGGCTTACGCCACCCCTTATATGAAAAAACACTGTACCCATTAGTTTGTTGTGCCTCTGTCCAGCAGTGACACAGAGATGATTCTCGGGGTAATGGATTCACTGTTGCAGTCCTGGTTTGCCAACCTCCAGCCCCTTACAGGGCTATTGGTATTTACTTTTTACCGGTGTGCTTTTCCACCATAACTTAGCTTAATTAGATGTAATGGCATTTGCTGCCTGTTTTTATACCACTGATGATGTGATGTCAATCCTGAAGCGACAAGTAACCGATGCAGAAATACTAAGCCTCTGGTATTCGGGCCGACTGCGGGCTACCCCTGGAAGGATAACCAAAGTGTGATGATTGCAACAGTGAATACACTTGAACTTCTACATTTATGGTAAGTGTACACAACTGCACTTTTGTCTGTGTCAGCCCTTCCTAGAGAACATTTGTGTCAGTGGGCAAGTCAGTGACAATTAACTCTTCCTAGGAACAAATCCTATGGAGTACCATCAGTGTAGCTTGAAAATACCCTTGTTCTGCCCTCAGATATGTGAGTGAACTTTACAACTCCCTGTCTGATTAGGTAAAATGAATTATTTGGAATCCCAGTGAGTACTCATGTACAAGCTCTTCAGTCCAGTGTGGATTCCAGAGACTACAATGTTTTCTTCCTGCTGTTAGACAAGGAGTCCAGACTCTGGACATGTATGGCAAAAGAGTATGCTCCTCCTCTGCCAAATTGAGGCTTAGAATGCTTACTTGTTTATCTGAGCATTGTCAGTCCCATTCCCACTTGGACTGTGGAAAAACTGAAGGATCTCCCACCAGAGTCTTTGCTCAAGGAGGACCGTCTTAAGACTGTCTGTTTTCAGAGGGAGACTATGCATTTCCCACTACAGTGTTGACTTGCTGATACGTTTTGTTTTTGGTATTGCTGATACTTTGACTAGGGCCCCCGGGATCAAGTGTGAATTGCTTTCGATGGTGTAGCTAAGACTGACCTCCATGAAGGTATTCCTCAGGAGCAAGAACCTTACTGCCCACCTATTCGGTAGGGAGAAAGCTTTTTAGCCAGCCTCTCAGGATTCTTACCCCTCATCCCCAATATAGTTATCTTCAGTCTTTGGTAACTAGCCTGATCCTGAGGAGTTGGTCATTGAGTTATTTGGTTATAGACTGATGGTACTCTAGAGCAAGGACTCTTTTGGGATAACCCTCCATGCCCAGTTATTCCAGCTATTTGTCAGATCTGTATTTGTTGATGTGTGTGACTATGCTCATTGATTGCATGATGCCAACTGGCAGGCTCAAGGAGGTATGCCCCACTGAAAAGTTACATTATTGTGTGTGTGTGTGTGTGTGTGTGTGTGTCAGCACAGGTGAGCAGACCAGTAGCATGGCTAAGGCATGGAGAAGTGGCAACTGCCCCAGTTGCGAAGGGTTAAGGGTGCACGATTGGCCATATGATCCCTTATCCCAATTACTGATAGCCTTTTAGTGCAATACTGTCTTTTAAAAGCCAGTAGTTGCATTTACAGTCAAAACTGAGTGCTGTAGCAATCTGTGTGTGGTCTAAACTGCTACTTGTTACATTTGTTTTGCTCTACAGTTAAAAGAACTGAGGGGGTAGGATGTTCGTTCGTGGTACCGGGACAGGGTGCTGGTTGAGCCCGCTACGCCTCTGGCACAGACGTTTTCTTACAATATTTTATACAAAAAAGTGGCAAATTGTGATCGGTGGAGAAATGTCAGACCTGTAAGTGAGGTTCCTGCTGTAAGAATGTGTGTGTTGTGTCTTTTTCACATCATCTTAATTTTCTTGAATTTTCCTATAAAACGTTGGCTTTCTTTTTTTTTGTAAACACACCAGGCAGAACGTACAGTAATACCAAAAGAAAGAGAAACCCCTGAAAGACCAAGTGATAACAGCAACAAGTCTCTGTCTACCAACTTAGATCCTGTGGCATTTGTAGGTGGTATTCCAGTATCTTTCCCTTATATCCTATGAAAAAGATTTATCCGTTTTCATCTGGCTGGTGTCAAACAGAATCAGATGAGGAATCAAGAAAAATAGTATTAATTTGTTCCGTACAATTTTGTGCAGCTAGGTGTGTACTTTGAGGACTGTTGCTACGGGATTCACTTAATTTTATTGGTATAACTGGTATGAAGCCATCACTTTTCAGTGGTCAGTTGACTCCTAGTGTACAAAGTTGCAGTTCTTTAGCTGTGTCTGTTAGAGGGCAGCCTTAGCTGTAAAGAACAACTTTGTATGCTTTTTTCTGTTGCATTATTGCTGCCTATATGAAATAGTCATGCTGATTAACTTTACAATGTTATTAAATCATTCTGTACCTTGTTTCCGTGCATTTGTGTACATTTCTTAGTATTTTCTTGCTGAGAAGGGCACCAACAAATGCTATTATGGCCAACAGATTTACACCCAGTGATATTCGCTTTCCATTTTTCTTTTGCGAAGAGTAAGTACACTGTTAAGAGTTGTCCAGTTTACATCTCTTGGTAGAAGTGCACTAGCTAGGATAACCAAGTCTTGTAGCCCTTATTGAACTCAAAAGTTGCAAGACATCTCCTGTAGTAAATCATCCTTCTTGCAAGAAATCTCCTGAAGTACATCATGTTTCAGTCAAGTACTGTTTGCCAAAAAAAAAAAACTGAGAAACTATTATAGGCATAAAGGAATTTAAAATTGTGAGTCACTTCAGACTTCTTAGGGGCAGGCCACTGTTACTACTTAACATATTTTTCCAAGTTTTGCCTTTACCTTACTGGAGGTTAGAGTTGATGTGTATCTACTCATTTCAAAAGTTGAATCTTCTTTGAGTTCCATGCTCTTCAAATTATAGTTTTTAAACAATTCAAAGGGAGGTGACATGGTTTTAGGGTAGCCTATCTTTATCAGATGGTTCAAGCAGAAGTCTCTGTTTTGGCAGAAAGTCATTTGCACTACATTTTATCCAGATACCCAGGTTTGATCTTGAATCTACCTTTGTTTTGGCTTCAGGTACTGACAGTGTTTATTCTACATCCTCTGAAGTGCTAATTCTTGCATTTATGGTGTAGTTACCTATGAGCCAAACATCAATCTGTTCTTTTATTTTTCTCAAAATGCTCCGTAGCAATTAGTAAAACAGAGTAAATTGTGTAAAACGTCAAACAAACATTTCTTATCTCAGTAATGAAATACATCAGAAATTATCCAAGTAAAAACTGACAATTTTAAAGAAAATGGATGTACCAGCAACATCTTAAAAGAGAATAATTTCAAATAAAGCAGTAACTTTTGGGGGGGAGGATGTGGCCACAGCAATAGAATTAGTGAGTGCTTTCACAGAAGAACTGGATCTTTTTTCACATTTGTGATGTACATTGCTATCTTGTCCCTTTCTTTTCACAGTGCGTTTCAAATAGGTAGATGTTTGTTTTCCCAAAATTCAGTAGTAGCAGATAACATCTGATTACAGGGTCAGAGCAGTAGAGTCGAGGGGATAGTCTATAGATATTTGCAGTATTCCATTCCCGAGATGTTGTGTGAAGCTGTCACTTTTGTGTAGTAAAACTGTTTAAACATATTTATTTTATAGTACATAAGAAAAACATATTGGATATCAAGTTTTATGAAGAAAATTTATGCATGGAATGTACTTGATTCTGAATTCTTTGTTTTAGCATGAGGGTACTTGCATATTATCGCAACCAGATTTGTAACCGATAATACGCAAGTACCAAGTACTCATGCTATTCACATGGCGACAAAAGTGTTTCATGTTATTGTGTCAATTGCAAAGTGTATAACTATTTAAAATGCACCCAGATTTTTAGCTTCTTGTCCTCCCATTATTTTAGGTTTTCACCATATTTCATGCACGAATGCGTGCCATAGTTACTTAATTGGCAAAGATTCCCTTCAGATACTGCGGAAAAGGTAGAGTTGGTAATGGCCGTTTTCAGTTTGACATGTACCGATCATATTCCCACAGTCAGAAATTCCACGGCCAGTTGCACATAACTGCTGCTTTTTTTCTGACTGCAACTGCTCCAGTTTCCGAATTCACACTTGTGTGTCACTGCCATTGCATGTATACATACCTGTCAGCTGTCCAGATTTGTGTACAGTGTCCAGCTTTTTGACACATATTTTTGGTATAGCCTTCATACAGTGTGCGACTGTCTTAAAAAGTCAGCGGGATGATCTGAGCATGGAAGTCAGTAACTAATGATATACATATATCGTATGTGTACCAGCAGCCAGGTTAATTTTACTTTTCAATAAGTGTTGTCGACAGTGGATGGTCCCCAGGAAGAGGAATTTAGCCATTATGTCTGGTCCTCTTTCAGAACCAATGTAATACAAAGGTAATTTGGAACTTACACACCCCTTTTTCTTTCAGATAAACTTGTTCTGCAATGACATTATGAATTATACCAGGTTAGAAATCTGGTTGCAATAATACGCAAGTACCAACATGAGTATTTAGCTGTGTATTTTGAACATTTTTTTAAGTTTCTTTGGATTATGTTAAGTTTCTCCCATTAAAAAGGACTTGAAAGGATGTTTGGACTGTAGCTAAAAACATTTTTTACTTAAATTCTTCAGATGTACCAAGTTTAGTAAAACATACTTGCTTACACCAGTTTCTGTAGTTCTGCTTCTTTGAAAAGTATATCCAAATATAGGAGAGGTTATGTTTTGATTAGTTGAGGGTGAAAAGCCATTCACTTGTTACCAAAACATCACTGACAACACCAGCTTGTCATTAAAATTATATTTAAATGACTGGATGAAAGCATGTAATTGGGAAGAAGATTTTGGTGTTCTTACGGACAGTTGCCAGTACCAGGGGCCCCATTCCAACAGCCCACCCAGGCAGGAATCCGCTTCCTCTAAGTCTGTGACAGCAGGTGGAAGTTCCAGAAGAATTTTCAGCTCAGTAACAGGTAAAAACTGTTTCATTTATTTGTGCTTGTTTAGTACCTGATTTGAAGCCTAGTTTAGTCTGACACCAGACCTGCACTTTCTAAAAGTGTGTAAGTATTATACAAATTAAATTATTAAAGTAATGTGCATGTCTTTATAACATTTGTTGCACTATAAATATTGCAAGTTTATTTACTAGTTTTTTACATTTCCTATTTTATGTGTCATTCTTTCTCTCTGCAGCTGCTCTGACAGTGATTGTCAGTCTTTGCTGGTATAGCTTAGGTGGGGTGAGGGGATTATGGGGTGATTCCAAAAGACTTGCTGTCAGTGCGACTTACCCCAATGAAGACAAAATACTAGAAAACCCTGCCTTTCTAAATGGCCTTGATTTGCATTTTATGTTGTTGTAGGTCAGTTATTGTATATGTTGTTTAATTTCCCCAAATATTAAAATGAATTCCCAAATATTAGTGTGTGATGTATGTGTTTAATATAGGCCTGACTTAATTCATATTTTAAACTACATCTTCCTGCCACTTCTGCTTGTTTGCTTATGCCTATAGGTCATACCTCTCAACTGTCCATGTTTTGATTAAGATTTTAGCTCTGTCCCACTTATATAACTCGTGAGGTTTAGAGAAAAGATGGTGAATTGCACTTAATAAACGATGACAGTAATTGGAGTTATGGACTTTTAAATTCAAAAAATGTGTGTTAATTCACATAGTGCTAATATTTTAAAAGTGTCCCTGATTATTTTTGGGTTTATTCTGTATTCTGTTGAGATTTGCCCAATTCCGTTGAGAGTTATGCTGTAGATCATCCTTTACATGCTACAAAGAAAATTGTTAAATGCAAAATGACTTTCAGAAATTGCTTAAGACCTGCAAGACTTCCAGTAGCTTCAACTTGGGAGTCTAAACTTTGTTCTAGAACAGAGACTGGTGTTAAAAAAGGAAAATAGTAGGACTTATAAATATTGTGTAATAACTACAAGAGTCAATCAGAGGATATTAGAAGACAGTGGAAGAGAAACGGGAAAAACAATTTACAAGGGAATAACGACAGGATATTGTATGGCTCTCAAAGAAGCAGCAAAGTCTAGAAGATTTAGGAGTTTTGCTTAGAAGTGTATTCAGAGGTATTTTTGTACCCCAAGCACACTTCAAGTAATTTTTCCTCAGATACATGGCAAATGTTGGAGGTGTGCTTGGGAAGTTAGAGGTAACCGAAATATGTTTTTGGGAGTATAATGAGTTGTCAGATTTTAAAAATGTCCTACAGAGTACTTTGTCAGAGATATTGCTTGAGCAAGTGGCTGTAACTAAGGAAATTATTCTTTTGAGCTTGGGAAACAGAATCTAAATTACATAGACATGGTCAAGTTTTTTAAAGTTTAATTCTATTAGCTGCCAGAAAAGCAATTACTAGAAAATAGAAATCAGAATGTAAACCATTTGTATTTGAAGTATTGAATATTAAAAAATGAGAGAAATTACTGGAAGTAGATCAGGAATGAGTACAAATTGTGAAGAAATAAGTGGAATTTGTGGAAAAGTACATGCAGAATAATGTTGTGGAGTGAGGAGCGAGGTTTACTGTAAGGCAGGAATTGAGCAATTTATGTAGAATTGGACTGAATAGCAGTTAAAGAAAAAGAAAACTTATATGTAATATAAATAAAACAAATGTTGATATGGTTTTCTTTTAATGGATGTGTTCTGATGTCTTAAGTAATTTAATAAAAGTGCGTAAAATGTGTTTCTGTGCTTCAGAAGCTTTAAGTTATGCTTTCAGTTTAAATTGACATCTCACAGGCATTTATTTACTCTGGAGACATCTTGCAAATACTTAAGCCATTGCTGTGTGTCATTTTAATATTATTTTCCTAGAATTTCAATACAGGTTTCATAAAGTTAACAAGTAGTGATTAGAGACGTATATTTGTTAACTGGATATACTCTCTCTCTCTCTATATATATATATATATATATATATATATATATTTGTGATATGTAATAAATGCTTGCTTTTTTTTTTAGCTTGTTGGCACTAGGACTTAAACACTTTGAAGAGACAGAATTTCCAAAACCTCTGATAAGTAAATATCTGCTGGCCGCAAAAGGTCATCATCAGATATCCGCAAGAATAAAAAACCTTAATGTGTCCCGTGCTCCTGACAATGTTGTGAAGGTCAGTCTTTTATCATTTTTACGGTTAGTATTAGTATACAAGGTAAAATAAATGCATTTATGAAGTGATTTCCATGTATTTCCATGTAAACACACACTGTATAAACGCATAAATTAGGCATTCAAAATGGATATTGTAGTAAAAGGCGATTTTTACCAACACGGATGACTGCAGGTAGGTATGTAGAAAATAGGCAAGAAGGGTCTGTTATCTACTGGAAAAAAAGTTGGTAATGAACCCAGTGTTTTGCAGACAAATAACTAGAGAAGGAAAGGTGATCCAGTGGGATGAGGCCAAGTAGCTGTTTGGACTGTAGGTTAAAGACTGCCTTTCCTATCAGGGACTGATAATAGCGTATAGGCAAAGAGAAAGGGCTAGTGGAGTACGAAATGAAACACCAGCGCTAGTAGAGTTACTTGAGTCCAGAACAGAAGCTACTGTTAAAAAGGATAAAATAGCAATAACCCACGGCTGTGTGTGGGTAATGCTGGATGTACCCGCAGTCGGTATGATTTGCTCACGAGGGCATAACCATGGATAAATCCAGCATTGCCCACACCCAGCCATGAGTTATTGCTGTTATACAAGGACATTAGTTAAGAAAAATGTTACTTACTTTCCTTAAATAATGACCTTGTATAACGGTACCATGGTGCTCTTCTGCATTTTCCCTGGTACCCTGGGGCTTTCCTGTTGTACTGCATATGCATATAGGACTTGGATTCCCACACTTACGCACTACATCAGTGCTTTGTAAAGGAAGCAATGTAGAAAGGAAGATCTCCATTGCTTTTTTTTATTTGTTTTTAATTAAAACAATAAAATCCTGAGATTCCAAATGAATGAGAGAGATGGGAGACCGAATCTAAGGATAATCAGGTATGTTTATCTAGTTTTGTATAATGTACCCAATTTTCTTTGTATTTGTCTCTGTCCCATCTCTCTTATTCAGTTTGTATTTTTTTTTTGTAATTTATTTTTTAAAATAAATAAAAAAAAAAAAGAAAAGTAAAATTACAACAAAGAGAATGGAAAATATTGCATGACAACTATTAAAAAAAAAAAAAAAGTCCGATAACATTAAAAAAGATTGGGAAGCAAGACTGGAAGGGTAGTTTACAAAGAAATAGTGGGATGATGAATGTCTGTCTCTCAGGTATGCAAAAAGTCCAGAAGGTTTATGGTTTTTAATTGGAAATGTTTACGTAGATATTGTTATATCCCAAACAGGCTTCAGAGAAATTTTGCAAAGGTATATAGCACATCTTGAGAAAGAAGGAGGTAGTTGGGAATGTTTTTATGAATGTAACAAATTGGCATTACAGAGTACTTTGTCAGAAATGTTAGAGATAAAGTAGTTGTAACTAAGGAAGTGATTGTTTTGAGCCTGGACATGGGGTCTGAATTGCCTAAACATAGCAAGGCATTACTAAGTTTAATCCTATTGGCTGTCAAAAAGCAATTAACAAGAAAATAAAATTTGTAATCTAAACCAACTGAAATTGAAGTACCAAATATGGTAAATTAGATAAAAAAATGGAGGTGGAATCCTTAAAAAAGGGAAGGAACAAATTACATTGAATACATTGAATTTGTGGGCACTATACATGCAGAATATTGTCTATGAGGCGGAGTGTGGTTGAAAGCTAGGCTGAATTTGAGTGATTTATGCAACTGAGTGAATGAACATTGTTCAGTAGAAAACAAGTACTGCAGGACAATACATTACTGCAGGACAATACGTTAAACTGTTACAGTTCTCTTTTCTGTTAAAATGTAAGTGAATAAAGATATTTAAAAAGATGGATATTTAAGTAGGAAATTGACCAAAAACTATGTGAATTTTATTTTTTCAGCTAATTTATTAAATTGTGTTGAACTTTGGAGTGTTACTGCAGGTGTGGATTTCACCATTCCCCTGAGGCTTTACCTCTACAGGAAATTGTTTGGTAGAATTTTGGTTGCTTCCTATTTTTCTATATGATACTATTGAAAACACTTGTAAATTGATAGCATTTGGTTGATCATCCTTGTTCCAGTTAAAACAAAATGTACGATATAACAGACATTAAAATGTGGAAGTTAGATGTGTACTTTTTGTGTATAGTGTCTTGCTGTGAAATATTTAGACTTGAAACCTGTTTCTTCTGAGTGATGACCATTCAGCCTGTTTATTCTCAAGGGTAAATCAAGCTAGCTGGAAGTGGGAGTCATCATTTGCATGCTGTGAAGTCAGTGTTTTTGCATTAAGCCTTCCCCTCACCTGCACTTGGACTTGGTATGCAATGAGCTCCACTAGCCAGCCTGAGTGAATGAAATCTGCTTGTGTGTGCTAACTGGAGTTCTTGGTGCACAACCCACCCTCATGGCTTGACACTTGAGTTCCTATACTGAGCATATTCCCTTAATCCAGTCCTCCACTGTGTTCCTTCCAAACCTTCTCCTTCATTATTAGTGTTGGGTGCTTTGATGTTCATTGCAGTTGCAAACCTCAAACCCTTGTGAATGGTAATGAGGACAGGTCTGGAAGACAGTTATGTCACTTCAGGTACTCAATTTTGTTTGTTACAGTTCCACTGTATGTACCTGCTGGCATGGGCAAAATTTTTCAGGAGTCAACATCAACGCCTTGCTGAGACTTTTAGCAGGTGGCTAAGCAGTGAGCTTCCTCCCCCCGCTTTCAGCCTGCTGCCCTTGCAGAATCCTATACTTCTGTGATATCCTATTACTGACTTCTTTTTTCCTAGAATCCTGATTGGTTGTCAACAGTATTTGATGATGAGCTTCAGTTAGGTTTATAGTTTTAGTAACATTCTAATGGTGAGAAGTAGTAAAAGTAGTAAAAGGACCTTAATGCACAAAGAGCTCAAGAGTTTACCTTCTTGTGTTTGCATACGTGTATATGTATATATGTATGTGCATGTGTGTGTGTGTGTATATATGTATATATATATATATATATATATATATATATATATATATATATATATATACATATATACACACACATATACATATATATATATATATATATATATATATATGTGTGTGTGTGTGTGGTTTTACATATATATAGATCCCCTAGGACGATGCATATCCCCCAATCCGGGGATTGTCATTCTGGCACCATGCTTTATTGACCCAAAGGGTGTCAGCAAAACAAAACAAATTTTGACATATGGGAGTTTCACTTATGAGCACTCACATATGAGACTGCTGCAAAGCCATAAAATACAAACAAAAAGTACAAAGTACTCAGACAAGTGTGTTTGAAACTATACTAATCAAACAGAACTTAATAAATTGAAAACCAAAAGATCTTGTACCCCCTGTATGTGTTCCAACTCCAAAACTGCACTACTGTGAGAAAAGGGCAAATTCTTAGCCCATATTTTACTTCAGTGTCAAATGTGAAAAGACTGGCAGTTTTCAATCTTTAAATATTCCGTCTGTTTTGCCAGTCTTTCCTGCACTTAAATGATAGTTTGAGCACTTCAGTGGAACCCGGGTAGTTCTTTAAGTTATGGCAAAGGTGCATTTGTAATGCAAAATGTTACATTCTTTCCCCATCAGTAATTCACTGTCATTCTAATTATCATTTCAGTCTTAATGATAATTTTCCTGAGTTTTTAATTTCCTACATTTTTTTTCCATTCAGTTGATTGTTTTTTTGACATGGCTCATATAGTTATATCATCTTTCATCAGATGGCATGTCAGAACCACTGATCTGATGATATCAATTTTCATTCTGTCCTCATCTTATGGGTTCGGATCCAGTCCATTGGATCCGACTTGGCCATTGCTAAAGCTTGTGACAACTAATAACTCTCAAGCTTCTCCCTTACCCACAGTGCGCCAAATGCAAGTACCTCAGATCTCGTTTGCCGCTTGGAGCAAAAGAGGTGGTTACCGCTACTCTCGAGTTAAGTGATGTATTAATTATCAAAATTAATACTTACTTATCTAAACTTGTTTCATTTTTAGGTCCATTTACTCTCCCTTGCCTATTGGTTCCTTTTTATTACAGTTTCTTCTAAATGAATCTACCTTTTCTCTTTTCTTTCATACATCCCATACTCTTAAATATTGTCGTCGGTCTTCTTTTTCTCACTCCCGTTCCTAAAGTTGTGTAGCTTTAAATTACCATTGCTGGTATTTTTTCTATTGCTGCGACTATTTAAAAAAAAAGCACTTCTTTACCTTTCTGTTAACTTCTATTTTATTGGCTTAATTTTGGAGTTATGGCTGACAAGGAGAAAGGCCATGTGAGGTTAAAAAAAAAATGCCTCAAGTATGGCCACAAAAATTCCTTTTTCAGATGCAGTTTGTGTATACTGCTTAGGCCCCCTGCACTTACAGGAAGATTGTGCCCTGCATTTAAAGTGGAAACTGTGTGTTGAGAGACAGCCTTACAAGATTATCTGCAAATATATAGAGCTGAGTATATTTTTCTGTATTATGCTGTATTATAGAGCCAAATTGTTGCTTAGATGTCTGTTGTTTTACTGTTCTGCAAATATACAGAGATCAGTATATATTTTTTTGGTTTTATAATTTGCACTCTGATTCCTCACATCTCTGTTGAAACTTTTCCCCACACCCCCACCCCTCTGTTCTTGGGTGTAGTTTAAATTTGGTGGCTTTTGCAGTGCCCGCCCCACTGTAGATTTGATCTAGGACACTCCCCCAGTCCCAGTACTGAACACACACATTGTGGTTTTATAGGTTCTATTTATTCATTTACCCATTCTAACAAAAGATTTTTAAAAAAGATTTTTAGGATTGATTAATGACGCATTAATGTTTTTTAATGTTTTTTAATGTTTGTTAATGTTTTTTAACATCTTGTTGTTTTACAGAAGTGTTTTTACTATGGCATGGCTTTTAATTTATTCAAAAGCATGGCTCAGTGGTTTTGGTTGCATTGGGTTAATAATTTATTTGCCTATTAATTTATTTGCCTACAAATTAAGCTGTTAACACATTTGATCATGTGATTTTACTACTTGCAGTATATAAATTTGTGATTTTGTAAGTGCAAACTCATCTTGAAAAAGCCTGGTACTGATCCAGGTGAAAGCGCTTGATTTTATAGGTTTTCCGTCTTTTATTTTGAATAAAATTGGCAGTGAGTTACTGTTGAACTGGTTCGCTTTTCTCCTTTGCTCTGGATTTTGGCATTTATTGGTTTGGAGCTTTTTTTGATTTCTCTGGTAGGAATTGTGTTAACAGGTGTAGCTGCATGGCAGAGGCTGTGTGCCAAAGGCTCATGGCCAGCCTGCAAAGAGGGTAGGGGTAGGTCCCTCCCTGCTTGTTGATGTACCACATCACAGTACTGTTGTCTGTTTTGATTAGGAGAGCCCCTTGAGAGAGAAGGGGCTTGAAAGCTGTCAAGGCGTGCTGCACAGCCATCATCTCTTTTTGACTGATGTGCAGAAGGATTTGCTGTGGGCTCCATTGCCCTGTATGCACCTGTCATCCAGGTGTGCAGCCCAAGCGTAGTCTGATGCGTCTGTGGTGAGGGTCTGGGTGGCGGGGGGGTGGAGAGAAAGGCAGCCCCTTGTTGTGGGAGCATGCTGTTGTCCACCATAGAAAATCTTTTCTGAGGTAAGGAATTATAAGTAGAAGACTTTCCAGGTCTTGAGAGTGTTGGCCCCAAAGGCTCTTTAGGTACCATTGAAGTTTTCTCATATGCAGTCTGGCATACGGAATGAGCAGTATGTAAGATACCATGAACCCCAGAGCTTGCAGGATCTTCTTTGCAGTTAGCCGGGGCCTTGTGGCTATTTGAGAGAAGTAGTCTGTCAGGAAAATTTGTTTCTCTGGAGTAAGTTATGTCATCTGGGAAGCTGTGTCCAGACATGCTCCAAGGAAGATTATCATTTGGGTGTGCACCGGTTTGCATTTCCTTTCGTTGATTGTGTACCCTAAGGAGGTTAGAAGGGTCTTTACAAAGGCCACGTGCTTGAGCAGGTTCTCCTGGCTGTCTGCCTGAATAAGACAGCCGTGTAAGAATGGGTAAATCTAAATATTTCTGTCTGCAAAAGGCAATGGCCGGATCTAGACATTTTGTGAAAACTCTGGGAGCAGGAGATAAGCCAAAGGAAAGCGCAGAGAACTGAAAGTGTTGAGATCCTGCCCTGAAGCGGAGATATTTCCTGCATGATTCCCTGACAGGAATGTGGAGGTAGGCCTCTTTTATATCTAGGGTGGCCAGCCAAGCGTCCTTAGACAGCATAGGTAGCAGCTGCTCGAGGGTGAGCATTTTGAATTTTGGGATCACCAGGAAGGTGTTTAGAATGGATAGATGGAGGATGGGGCACCAAGTGGGCTCTATTCTGGGCACCAAAAAAAGTCTGGAGTAGAAACCTTGGCCTATGTGTTCTGCAGGAACATGCTCTACTGCCCTCATAGAGAGCAGGGAAAGGATTTGCTTTTGAGCCTTTGTCCACTGATTTGGTGGTAGATGTGGGAACCCTTCTGGGGTTTGAAGGGTGTGGAATGAAATTTTGTATCCCTGAGACACAATGTTCAGAACCCAGTGGTCCTTGGTAATGGTGGCCCAGGTGCTTGAGTGAAAGGAGAGTTTTCCTCCTAGGGGTAAGTGAAGGTGGGCAGAGGGAGGGGGTGGAGGAGATGAGTCATTGTGAGTTCTTACCATAAGGGGGTGGCTTAGAACTCCCTGGTTTTGAAGTGGAGGTAGTCTACTGCTTACATCTCTGCATTCCCTGGGGCTGCTGTTGGTGGGGTCTGCTTCCCCATGGTCTGGCCTGAACTGGCTTAGTGGGAGCAGGAAAGGACCAGTGCTTGGTGGGGTAATGCCTGCTGAACCTGGGAGGCTGGACCTGTAAGAAATCCGTAATTGTCTGCATAGACTTTGCTTTTTCTTCCATTTTAAGATCTCTTCTGCCTTAGTGCCAAATAAGTTGTCTCTGTGCAGGGAGGCATCCAACAATTTAGATTTGACATGATCTAGCAAAGGCTGTTCCTTAAGTCATGCATGCCTTCTAATGAGAGATCTGGTGACTGCTGTCCTGCAAGAAGCTTCTAGGGCATCAAAACTACAGTGCAAGATGTGTTTAGTTGCCTGACTTGCAGACTGCATTACCTCTTGTAACTCTTTAGATTCTGCACAAGCAGGAAAGGAAGAAGTTTTTTTGTTTGAGGAGTTCCAGAGTATGCTGTTGAAATTTCAGCATGTGAAAATGACAATTTAGTGCCCTGATAGCAAGGGTAGCTGAGGTGTAAGCTTGTTTACCCCATCTGTCCAGTGCTAAGGAATCCCTGTCGGAGGGGGTGGATCAGAGGTTGTTTTAATCCCTTTAGGCCCTTGAGAAATTACCTCAGGGTCAGCAGTAGGATTTTCTGAGTCAGGGACTTTGTAGTACCTGTCTGGTTTTCTGGGTGGAGGAGGGAGGGTGTCAGGAGTCAAGCTGGATTCCAAGAAAACATCTTCCACAACATCCAGGACTGGAGGGTTGGCCAAGAGTCTGTGCTGTGGAAGAACTTAGAATTCCCTGAGTCTCTTTTTAGACTGAGGGTAGTCCTAACTCTCCCACTGGAAATGCTCCCTTAAGGTGTGAAGGGTTTTGCCAAAGGAAAAATCTTCTGGGGGAGAGGCTGAAGGAATGGAATCCTCTGCATCAGAATCCTCTGCATCAGAATCCTCATAAGTAGAGAGGGGTTGCATGTGTTCATGTTCAGATGCATCAGTCATCGGACTCTTCTTCAGACAAAACTACTTTACTACTACACTTTTGGAGGGGGTAGCATGGCTTCCCCTGATCAGCATGATAAGGTCTTCTGCCATTTTAAGCATTTGGGTCTTAGGCAAGGAAGCAAGTGCCTGAGATTGGGTCTTCGGTTTCTTGGGTGTGGTTCGTACCCTGGACCTAAGAAACTCGGTTGTTTTCGAAAGAACGGTAGATGCGAAAGAAGTCTGTTTGTATCAAGAATCTGTAGTGCAAAGGACTTCCTCGGAAGCCGGTGCCTGCTCAGTGGCTCCAGACCCATCCAAGGTAGAGATGACCGCAGGATCCTTAGTGGAAGGAGAGCCATACGGCATACCGGACTCTGAATGGGTCTGTGTAGCAGCCTGTGAATACACAGAAGCAGGCATCAGGGGCTGCGAAATAGCCTCACTGAGGACCAGAGAACTGACGACTAGCTTAATGGGAGCGTCAACGGTAAGTTTGGACATGCGCGGTCTGTCTCTGTCTTTATCTTTGCGCTTTTTCAGAAGATCTGCTGTCGGATGGCTTTACAGAAGCCATATCACAGTTCGAGGACTGTAAGCGAAAATAGCTAGCTACAGTAAGGGCCCGACGACAGATAGTTCTGGCGTTGAACAAAGCAAAGAAGCGACAGCGGGGAACATCGTGGTCTGGGCCTAAACAAGTGACGCAGTAAGAATGAAAGTCTTGGTGTGGTATTTGATTTCCACAGGTGAGACAATTGTTAACTTTTTCTGACATTGGTTACTGCAAGAAAAAAGGATCCCCAATGGGGTACTTAGCTTTAGAAGACTTCAGCTTGAATTCGGTAGAGGAAACTCGATTAGCAGTTGACCTGCACTCGTGTGAACTGCTTCTGCTTCGGGCTCCATGGCAAGAAAGACTGATGTAATGGTGTTGGCTGCCTTACTTTATGGTACTGATGACCTGACATCAGTCCCCAAGTGATAGCAACCGATGCATAAATACTATGTCTCTGGTATACAGGCCGGCTGAGGGCTACCCTGGCAGGGATAACCCTAATGTGATGACTGCAACAATGAAACATGAAGAACATCTTTGGACTCCAATATAAGAGAAGAAGCTGTATGTTTAGAGGGGAAGCAAAAAGCTCTGTCTGAGGAATATCCCACTGATGGACAATGTCCAGAAACACATCTCTGTAAAGCACCTATTTGTGAGCCTGTGGGATGGACCTGTTCAAAGAGTCTGTCATAATATTTTGCTCTGAAGGAATGCAAACAGCCTGAAGAGTCACTTGATACTGGATAGCTAGATCCCAGACCCGAAGAAAGAGTCTGCAAAGAACGATGACCCATGCCCCCCCGCATTGCCTGCTGATATATCACATCACTGTGGTATGGTCTGTGAAACTTTTGAGGAACCCAGGAAGAAAGAGGGAATGAAAAGCCTGAAGAGCTAAAAGGAGAGCTCTCATCTCCCTGATGTTGATGTGATCTGACCTCTGAGGAGGAGGCCAGAGACCCAGGACCTTGAGAGAACTGAAAGAAGCTCCCCACCGTCTGTCCGAGGCATCTGAAAAGAGCTCTTGAGATGGGACTGAGGGTTGGGAAGAAAGCCCTGTGTTGAGAGAAAGCTGATGAATCCACCACTGAAGCTAGAGCTCGAGACAGGGAGGCAAAGGAACTAGGAAATCCAGGGGATGACAGTGCTGAAGGGAGACTGACTTGAGGTACCACTGAAGTTTTCTCATTATGGAAACTGACCAGAGGCAGCATAAGAATGGTGGAAGCTGTGAACTCAAGAACCCTGAGAAAGTTCCTGGCTGTGTCTCAAGCTAAAGAAAGAAGAGACTGGAAAAAAATAAATCAGTGATAGAGTGCCATGGGAGAAGGCAGGGATGCAAGCATATGAATGGTCTGGATCCTGCAACCAAGAAAAACATGATCCTGAGAAGGAACCAGGACTGCTTTTTGAAAGTTTATGGTGACCCAGACTTCGTAACAGGGAAACAGTAAAATGGAGGTCCTGAAGCAGAACACTGATGTTGAGCTGAGAAAGATCCAGAACTGGTCTCCAGGTGCCTTCCCTTCTGAGGAATAAAAACATCCTGGTATCCTGGGGGCCAGAAGAACCTGAAAAGCCCTCTGGAAAAAAAAGGAAGCTGTTCTCAAGGAGGTTGTGGGATACCCAGAAAGAAAGGAAGAGATTTCTACACCCTGAAAGACCCCTGAAGGATGATGGACAAAACCCAAGAGTCTTGAGTGACCCTTAACTAATTTGGAAGGGACAGGACAAGATGAAGGGACAACAGAACCTGACTGAGGGAAAAAAGAAGCAAATTGTCAGATGGAGCTGATTTGTCCTGAAAAGGATACTTCTGAGAACTAGGGGTCTGAATGGACTTAGCTGGAGGTACATGCCTAGAACCCTTTCTACCTATGGGTGGAGGATGAGACTGTCTGTGAACAGCAGCAGATTTGGAAAAATAATTCCTCTGAAACTTAGGAACAAGAAAAACAAAAATATGTTTCTAAAAAGTTCAGCAGCAGTAGGACCAAAAAGGTTTTTATTAACAACAGGAGCATCTAATGATTTAGCCTTAATGTCATCAGGCAAACCTGAAGATGAAGCCAAGAGTAACGCCTCAGAACAGAACCAAATGCAGCAGCCCTAGAGGAAGCATCAGCTGCATCATAACTACACTTAATGTTATGGTGAGCCATTTGAGAGGTAGAACCCAATAAAGACAGGAAAGAAACCATCCCTTCAGAGTCAGAAAGCTTAGAAACTACCTGAGAAACCTGGGAAAGAAGTGCTAAAAGATACCTGGTCATATCATTCTGGTAACTGATAGGAGTAAAAGGCAGGGTGGCAGCAGTATAAATCTTTTTGCCCAGATGCTCTATGGCCCTATTATCCCTATCTGAAGGAAGTAGCTTAGTAGAAGGCAACAGCTTAGAGGCTTGTCAGAAGAGACATATACCACAGAAGGGTCAGAAGGACATTTATACAGAAATATACAATCATCAGGCACCTTGTAAAATCTGTCCGGTTTCTTGGGGGCTGGAGGTTGAGAATCAGGGGCAACAGAATCTGCTGAGAAGGTATCTAGAAGGGCAGTTAAAACTGGAGGAACAGAAGAGGGTTTGGGAGACTCCATCTGGAATTCACAATACCTCTTCTTAATATCAGGAACCTGAGAACAACCCCACTTGAAATATTCCATCATATGTGATATAGTGTCCCCAAAGAAGAGTTCCTCTAAAGGAGAATCTGGACTGAAGAAATCCTCTTCCTCAGACCCATAGTTCAAAGGAAAAGGGACCCGAGAAGCGTACGCCAAGGATTCTTCCCCTGAATCCAGATCCTCATCAAAAGACTCTCGTTCCCTAGGCCTCTTAAGAGGTGTGGTACGTAAATAAGAGGTTCTTCATCTCACATTGCTGCAGTCCTTACACTTGGGTAGTCCGCTGTCCTCGGTCGGCCCGAATATCAAAGTATAAGGCTGACGTCGGTCAAGGCGCATTTGACTGACATCAGGACGTCAAGGTACAAATGCGCATGACCGACGTCATATCCTCAGTCTTTTTTGCCGCATGGTCCGATGCAGAAGCAGCGTTGCAAGTGCCGTTCGGCGTTCTGAAATTTTTCGAATTCGGAGTTTCAGACCGAGTCAAAGTTGGCTAAGTACCCGTTGGGGAATATTTTAGTTTTCTCTTGCCTCAGTGGTTTACCGGATGTCAGAAAAAGTGAATAACTGTATTTCTTGTGGGAAACAGATACCGCATAGAGATTATCATACTTTGTGTATTCCTTGTTTAGGGCCTGAGCACGACGTTGTTGGGTGTCGCTCTTGTGCTAGATTCAATAAGCGCACTATAAAGAGAAGGTTAAATTGTGCCAGGTTAGTCTTCGGGAAGCGGTGCAATTATAAAATGCCGTCGGATGCTCCGACGCCCGCTTCTTCGAAGAAGCGCAAGGACAAAGCAGCTAAGCCTAGGCTAGAAGAACTGTCCGTACCGGACGCCGGTTCTTTAGAGGTGTCGGTGGAGCCGGTGGTTCCGCCGGAGGTTTCTTTGGAGTCCCAGGGAGAGACTTTGTTATTGCAGGATGTGGCCTCTCAGGAGGCAGGTCAGGCTGAAGGGGCTTCTCAGGTTACTGTACTCCCCTCCCTTCCTAGGGTGGTTAGGCCCTCTCCTTCTGTTTCCAAGGCTTCTCCCAGAGGCAGGCCAGGTTTAGCTTCAGTTGGTGTCACCCCTAGTTCTTCAGGAACTGTGCCCAAGAAGCATATGCTTAAAATGGCAGAAGATTTGATTACTTTGATTAGAGGTTCTTTGCCCCCTCCTGATAAGAGACCTAGGGTGGAACCTGAGCTAGGGAGTTTTGAGCAGGCTTCGGATGTTTCAGAGTCTTCGGCTGAAGACTTGCAGGAGTATTCTCCTTATTCTGATTCTGATGTGGATGATTCTACTCCTTCTGCTTCTCTTCCTGAGGTTTTTTCTTTTTCAGAGACTCTTCATTCCATGAGGGAGCATTTTAAGTGGGAAGGTCAGGACTTCTCTGATTCCAGGAAAAGGCTTAGGGAATTTTTGTTTTTACCCCAGCATAGGCCTTTGGCTATACCTCCTGTTCTGGATGTGGTGGAAGATGTTTTTGCAGAGGCTTCTCTTAATCCTGATAATTTGCCTCCTGCTCCTGTTAAACTGGATAGGTATTACAGGGTGCCTGAAGCTCATAAGTATCTTTTTAAGAGTCCTAGGGCAGACCCAGAAACTGTTAGTCAGGGGCCTAAAGGTGTTAAGGCTTCTGTTGTCAAAAATCCGGTTCCTCCAGATAAAGAGGCCAGGGCTTTGGATAGATGGGGAAAGAAAGTTTATACTTCTTCCACCCTAGCTATGAGGGCTTTGAATTGCCAGTTTCACATGTTGAAATACCAAAACTATCTCCTTTCACAATTGAAGTCTAAGGTAGATGCTCTGGCGGAAGGTATTGAGTGTAAAGAGTTACAAGATTTAGTACATGTTTCTGAACAGGTGGGTAAGCATTCTTTGCAATGTGGTTTTGATGCTGTACAGGCCTCGTCTAGGGTGGCTGCCACTGGGTCAGTTCTTCGCAGGCACGCCTGGCTGAGGGATCAGAATTTATCTGACCATGTTAAGACAAGGATTTTAGATGCTCCTTTACAATCTGATGTGTTGTTTGGTTCTCCTGTTGAGGCAGTCTTAAAGAAAATGGAAGACAAGGCTAAGTCTATGCAGACTGTTAAAGATTTTTGCAGGTTCAGCCTCCGAAGTTTAGTAGAAATTGGCCTACCAAGGGGTGGACGTATCCTACTTATGATTCCCAGTCTAGGGGTAGGTCTAGACGTGGTAGGGGCAGAGCTCAGGGCTCTTTCAGGCCTAGAACAGGGAGTTCACCTGCACAGTCTTCGGGTGAGGGCAGGGGTCAGTCCTTTCGTAAACAGACCCAATGACCTACCTTTTCAGCTGCCAGAGCCTTCTCGTCTGGCAGCACCTTTGGGAGGAAGGTTGGCACTTTTCAAGGAAAATTGGAGTTTAATTACCCAAGACAGGTGGGTATTGGATATCATACACCACAGTTACAGGTTTTATTTCCATACCTTGCCTCCTTTCAAAGGCATGCCAGACGTTCCTCCTCAGCAAAGAATAGAGACTCACAAACAAATTTCTCTGTTACTTCAAATAGGGGCCATACAGCCGGTCCCTATGCCAGAAGTGGGCCTAGGATTTTATTCTCGCCTGTTCCTAGTACCAAAGAAAGGGAACACGTGGAGACCAATTTTGGATTTATCTACCCTCAACACTTATCTGGACATTCCCAAGTTCAAAATGTTGACGTTACAACAGCTTTTACCTCTGCTGGGCAAAGATCATTGGATGGTAACTTTGGATCTCAAGGAGGCTTACCTTCATGTTCCTATCAGACTGAGTTGCAGGAAGTATCTGAGTTTTCGGGCTGGGACTTCTCATTATCAGTTCTCTGCATTGCCCTTTGGCTTATCTACTGCGCCCAGAGTGTTCACGAAAGTTCTGGCTCCAGTGATAGCTTTCCTCAGGCTAAAAGGAATACAGATCTATCCTTATTTGGACGATTGCCTGATTCTGGCTCAAGGAAGGGACGAGCTTCTTCATCATTTGGAATATGTGATAGCAGTTCTAAGATGCCTGGGGTATTCTGTGAACGAAATAAAGTCCAGTCTAGTACCCTCTCAGGACATGTGCTTTCTGGGTGTAAGACTGAATACAGCATCCCAGATGGCCTTTTGACCCCGGACAAACAAAAGAATCTTTCCCTTTACTTTCATCAATTGTCTCATCAGTCCAGGCTGACTGCAAGGACAGTCCTTCAAGCCTTGGGGTTCATGGCATCTTGTATTCTGGTGCTTCCCAATGCCAAACTGCATATGAGGAAGTTACAATGGTATCTCAAAAATGTATGGACACAGCACTGCCAGGATCTGGACACTGTCATTCAAATAATACCTTGCATTCAAAAGGAATTATTGTGGTGGGCTCAGGAATGTCACCTAAACAAGGGACTCTCTGTGACCCGGCCAGAGGCGAGTCAGATTCTAACGACAGATGCCTCAGACAAAGCTTGGGGAGCTCATCTGAATGGAAAGTGGATACAAGACAAGTGGCCTGCCAGACTACAACATCTACATATCAACTTGAAGGAGATGTTAGCAGTCCAGTTTGCATTAATAGCTTTCAAGGATTTACTTCTTCCAGGGCAGGTGTTGATTCTAACAGACAACACAACTGTCATGTGGTACATCAACAAGCAAGGGGGAACACATTCTTATCCTCTATGCAGGCAAGCAATGATTTTGTGGGAGACTGCTCTCAGTTTACAGCTAAATCTTCAGGCAAGGTTTCTGCCGGGAGCACAGAACTCCTTAGCAGATGTGTTGAGCAGACGAATTATGGATCCTCATGTATTTCGGAAATTGACAGTGTCATGGGGAACTCCAGACATAGATCTGTTCGCTTCTCCACTAAACCACCAGCTGCCAAAGTTTTGCACGAAAAGGTTTCATCCCACAGCTTGGAAAGTGGATGCTCTTTCTTTCAATTGGAGCAATCTTCATGTGTATGCCTTTCCACCTCTGCCTCTCCTCCCAAAGGTACTACTAAAGTCCAGACAGGACAAGCCAAGGATGATTTTGATAGCTCCAGATTGGCCTC